>NC_052616.1:8417352-8548111 GCF_016545825.1 Eucalyptus grandis | reverse complement strand
TGGTAGCGTATCTACACTGTGGAATCAAGGGAGAACTTTGTTGTAACAACTCTTTTGTTCATAGTGAAATCCAGCCGGTGGGCTGTCTGTGTGGAAGAGTGGACGTAGGCTTGGAATAAGCCGAACCACTATAAACCTTGTGTTCAATTTTCTCTTCCCTCCTCTCTGCTTTACTTTGATTATAATTCGTTTTGTTAACGAAAAGAGAACTTCCTTTCTATTATTTATCTCGTATTGCTCACTTATCGCGAGAAATTATTATACACCTATTCACCCCCCCTCTAGGTGCTTATACTAGCTATCTCAATTGGTATCAGAGCCTGTGTACTCACTTGTTTGAAGTGTTTTACTTCAGAGTTAAAGATCCATGGCTAATATGTTAGCTCTAAGGCTGGTAGAAGGGCAAAACAATACTAGACTGCCTTACTTTAATGGAAAGGATTACAACATATGAAAAAACAAGATGAAGGCGTTCCTAAGATCAAAGGATCCTCTAGAATGGGACGTTGTAGACAAAGGAATCATTCCTAAAGCTGCACCTGTCTCAGAAAGAGGAAAAGATACTGTTGAATCTAGTGAAATGACTTAGGAAGAGATAACCAAGAGACAAGCTCTTGATGCAAAAGCAATTTATTCTTTATATTGTGCTTTGTCACCTACTGAATATAACATAATATCTTCTTATGTTACAGCGAAAGAAATCTGAGATAAATTACATATTACATATGAAGGAACCGATCGAGTGAAAGAGACTAGAATCAACATTCTCCTCGGTCAATACGAAGCCTTCAAAATGAAATCAGAAGAATCTATAACTACATGTTTAGTCGTTTTACAGAAATCGTGAATGGTCTTGAAAATCAAGGTCAACCAATTTCTGATCCCATAAAGGTAAACAAGCTACTGCGTGGACTCTCCAAGGATTAGAATCACATAAAGACCTCAATAAGAGAAACACAAAGAATTATGCCACTATATGTCGATGAGTTGGTTGGGACTCTTCAGTCTTATGAAGTGGAGCGAATCAATGAAGACGAAGATCCTAAAGGTAAGAAATCAATTGCATTAAAATCCAATGATGATTCTGATGTTATAGATTCTGAAGACGATTTGGATGATGAGGAGCTTGCTCTCATGATAAGAAGATTCAAAAATCTGAACAAAAAAGGAAGAAGATTCAATCCAAAGAAACAAAGTTTTCAAAAGCAACAGATTAAGTCTGTTGAGGATGATGAATCAAACAAAGATGTAGTCTGCTTTGAATGTAAGAAAAAGTGACACATCGGACAACCGTCCTCTTCGAGGAAGAAGAAAGGAAAAGCTGAAAAGTATCGAAATGCTCTTAAAGCGAAACACGGAGTGATACGAGTGTGAAGAAAGTGGTGATGATTATGCCAATATATGTCTGCGATGGCACAATCGGATTGATTCAAACTCCGAGACGATTGATCTCGCACGGTGAATTTGAGGTGAGTAACTTCAAAATCCCTATTAAAGTTTCTAAATACATTGATGAG
Source organism: Eucalyptus grandis (assembly GCF_016545825.1). Taxonomy (NCBI): domain Eukaryota; kingdom Viridiplantae; phylum Streptophyta; class Magnoliopsida; order Myrtales; family Myrtaceae; genus Eucalyptus; species Eucalyptus grandis. The sequence goes on along the minus strand of NC_052616.1, from coordinate 8,546,594 downwards.
TTGTGTTTTAGTCTTAAAACTTCTCTTAAAAGGATTTCGAACTCAAAAGAGAAATTTTGCTCTAAAACAATAGGAAAATGTTTTGAAAGAAAAGGTGAAATGTTTAGACATGAATGTTTCTTCTCTTAAAGAAAGTGAAGATAATCTTTTAAAAGAAAATGCATTCTTGAAAAATGATATCTCAAATATTTCTAAAAGATTTTCTATAAGATCTCGAGAAACTGGAAAAATTCTTTCTATTCAAAGACCTTATTTCAATAAATCTAGTTTGGGAATGACTGTGGAAACCATTCCTTTAATTAATTTTCCTAAAGTGAAGGAAAGAATTAAGCAAAGACCCACAAGAGATGCTTACAAAAATCATTTTAAAAAGATCTTTGTAAAACTAGTAGGTCACAATGCTCTCAGATGTTCAAAGTGCAATAGTGCAGATCATTTTGAAAAGAATGTCCTATGGTTTGGAAACTTGTTAAGAAAGTATGGGCAAAAACCGCATATCATACTAACAACAATGGACCCAAGAAAATATGGGTACCAAAGAAAGTTTGAGTTTCTTTTTTAAATGCAGGTCACTATCAAGAAAAAGGTAAAATGGTATCTGGATAGTGGATGTTCAAGACACATGACATGAGATTCAAATTGCTTCATAAAGCTTGTTCAAGTAAATGGTGGAAAAGTCTCATTTGGAGGAAACAACAAAGGAAAAATTGTGGGATTCGGAACTGTAAAGATTGGAAACCTCACAATAAGCAATGTTTCTTTAGTGGAAGGACAACTACAATCTACTCAATATCAGTCAGCTATGTGATACCGGTTTCAAAATCAACTTTCAAGAAGGAATATGTTTAGGAACCAGTAAAGATTCTACTTAGTCATTCATAGGTTGAAGACATGGAAATATCTACATCTTGGATGTAAAACCAGATGAATCGCAATGTCTAATCTCAATTCAAGACGAAGCGAACTTATGGCACAGAAAGCTTGTGCACATAAATATGAAGCATATAGCCAAAATTTCAGCAAAGAAGCTTGTTCATGGTTTACCCAATCTATCATACCAAAAGTCTGATTTCTGTACACCATGCATATTGGGAAAACATGTAAGAAATTCCTTTAAACCAATAAATCAAGTTTCCACTAACCGTGTACTGCAGCTTCTGCATATGGATCTCTTTGGACCAATTAGAACTCAGAGCATTGGAGGTAAGAAATATTGCCTAGTAATTGCGGATGACTACTCACGATTTACTTGGGTATATTTCCTGGCAAGTAAGTCTGAAACTTTCTCTTACTTTGAAAATTTTGTTAAAAAGGTTCAAAACGAAAAAGGGTATCTTATTTCAAGTATAAGAACAGACCATGGAGGTGAATTTGAAAATCAAGATTTTACAAAATTTTGTGAAGAATCTGGTTCTCAGCATTTATTCTCCTCTCCATATACTCTAGAACAAAACGGAGTTGTGGAAAGAAAAAATAAGTCACTTCAAGAAATTGCTAGAACTCTTTTAATAGAAAGCAATATCTCTTCACGTTTTTGGGCTGAAGCAGTTTCTACAGCATGTTATATTATTAATAGAGTTTTTCTAAGGCCTATTCTGGAAAAAAAAACCCTATGAGTTATTCAAAGAAAAGAAGCCTATTGTTTCATATTTTCATGTGTTTGGATGTAAATGCTTTATATTGAAAAATGCAAATGATCGAGTTGGCAAGTTTGAAGAAAAATCAGACGTAGGCATCTTCCTTGGATATTCAACCACAAGCAAAGCATACAGAGTCTACAACAAGAAGACTCAATCTGTGGAGGAATCAATGAATGTCAAATTTCAAGATTCTATGCAAAATGAATCTATTCGGACTCATCTTGAAGATCCTGAACTTGCTCCAAACTCCACAAGTCTAAATCTCGGGAAGCAACTCAAACTTCGAAGACCAGCAACAAATGATTGTTGAAGATTCAAATGAAGGAAGTGATCATCAACCGACAAATTAACCAAAGCAATCGAAGCATAAGTCCAAACCGGTCATCCCAAAAATCTTATTATTGGCGACATTAATGAAGGAATTCGCACAAGATCCAAAAGGCAAGAAGAGTCTAGTGTTGTAGCTCTTATTTCTGAAATAGAACCCAAAAGCATAGAAGAAGCTTTATCTGATGAAAGTTGGATTGAAGCCATGCAAGAAGAACTCAGGCAATTCAGCATTAATGATGTCTGGGAGTTGACTCATAAACCAAAAGGTAAATCTATTATTGGAGCTAAATGGGTTTTCAGGAACAAGATGGATGAGAAAGGAAAGGTCATAAGAAACAAAGCAAGACTCGTGGCCAAGGGATATACACAAGAAGAAGGGATAGACTATGACGAGACTTACGCACTAGTAGCAAGATTTCAAGCAGACCCTAAAGAATATCATCTAAGTGCTGCAAAGCATATTATAAAATGCATTGCTTCAACTTCAAACTTTGGTATTTGGTATCCTAAAAATGGAGACTTTACTTTTCTTGGATACTCAGATGCAGACCTAACCGGATGCAGAGTTGATAGAAAGAGCACCTCAGGTACCTGTCATCTTCTTGGAAGCAGGACAATGTCTTGGTTTTCAAAGAAGCAACAGTAGCTCTCTCTACAACAGAAGCAGAGTATGTAGCTCTTGGAAGTTGTTGTTCAAAAATTCTGTGGATAAAACAACAGTTAAGAGACTTTGGAATTGAAGATTCATGCACAGAGATTAAATGTGACAACACCAGCACAATCAATCTCACTAAGAATCCAATTCTTCACTCAAGAGCAAATCATATAGAGATTCGACATCACTTCATTAGAGATCATGTTCAAAATGGAGAAGTTTCGATTCAGTTTATTGACTCAAAGAACCAATCGGCGGATATATTCACAAAGCCTTTGGAGAAAAAGCAATTTGAAGCTATTCGTTCCGGACTCAAAATCTTAAAGTCTCGAGGAAATTCAGACTCGGGACTCGAAAGTGTAAAGATACCCGGAGTCTCGAGACGATCAAGTTTTTCTTTCGTAAGTTATTTTATCTCTCGAATATCATCTTGAAAATGTACGATCATCAACCGTGTTTGATTATTGCTATCTTTAATTGACGTGATTATTGCAACGTTTCCTTTTCGAAAAATGAGTTATTTTTTAAATGACTATTATCTAATTTTTCGAAAAAGGCAGTTATTTTTTTTTAAAAATGCATCTTTTTACCTTCTTTTATGATGTTCCGTATGCCTCTCTTCGACTGTTTTATACACCGTTGTTTCTTCTTTGCTTTACTCTCAAAAACCCTAAGAGAGGACCGATCTTCCATTCCTGTCTTCTTCTCTTGTTTAATCTTTGAAAAAGTTGTCATCTTTTTTGGGAAAGTCAAGTTTGAAATCTTTCAAAGACTGTGAAAGATGTCGTCTCAAAGGAAGTCTTTGAGGATTGCAAGCAAGGGACCGCAAATGCATGAGGGGCCTACGCACTTCGATCTCACCAAGGAAGAAGAGTCTCCTAGTCAGCAGTAGAGCCTATAACATTCTCAGCAGCGTCATTCTCCTCCATCTAGTCCACAGGATATTGCTCATCGAGAAAATGAAGAAATCATCGAAGGCGCAGATCCTGTAAGAATTCAAAAGCCGTCTTTTATTTATAAGCTTTATCGTGCTTTTAAAGAGGACCGGTACTCCATTGAACTACATTGATGAGTTTCTTAAGGACAAAGGGTATGGAAATGAGTACATCTTTTTACGAAATATGGAGCGTTTGGGAATTGCCCCTGCGGGGTTGGCAGAAGAAATCATTGCTAATATCCCAAGTGATCCGCGTGTTGGAGGGCTGAATCAGCCAGATGGGAATGATGATGATAAGTTGTACAGTCAGTTTCAACCGAGAATGGGTGTTGCGGCAAAAATTCGGGGAAAAAGGACCGACTTGTTTCGATCGGAGGAACAAAAGCTTTTATACTCTAAGTTGTTGAAGCGTGGGGGTGATAAACCCTAGAAGTGTGGATTTTGATTTCCTTGATGCTGTGAATGTTAATTTAAGGGAAACATTTAGTCTTCTTCAACTTGAGCAGTTACATTACGACTCTCTGAAGCCTATCTTGAACTCATTTGCATATTTCTATTTGAATCTCAGTTTCTTGGATGCGAATAGATTCTCTTTTAGTGTCCAAGATCAGGATTATGTGGTGGATGTAGATATGTTGGCTGATGTCATTGGGGTTGAGAGAGGGAGATATCAACCTATCAATGTCTCAATTGCTCGTGCTACGTTGGAACTTGTTAAGGATAGAAGGACAGAGGAAAAGATTTCCTACTTGAGGATGATCGCATTTAACATTCTGCTTCACAAGATTGTCATTAATTGCCTCGGACCAAAATCTACTTCAAATACGATGTTTCAAACTCGAGAGGCAAAGCTGATGTATGCCATCATTCTTTGGGAAAAAGTTTTCTCTTCCTCACACTATTATGTTCCACATGTATAGAGCAGTGGTGAAGGACAAAGGTCAACTTCCTTATCCAAGTATTGTGACAAAGTTATTCAGACATTTGAATGTTCAGCCTCCACGAATTCTCTATACTCAATCTTGTGATCATATGGTGGTAGGACTGAAAATGGTGACTAAAATGCGTCTGAAGGAACTCATCAAATCTCTTCGGCAGCAAAAAGAAAAGGGAAGGAGCCCATGGTTGCTCCATCCAAGATAAGAAGAGCTCTCATCGTTGAGGATGAAGATGATGAGGAAGACATCACCATTTCTGCAATGGCATTAAAGAACCTGAGCCGTTCTGTTCCAAAATCAAAGGAACAACAAGAGAAAGACTCAGAACAGAGGACTAGAGAAAGAGAAGATTTTGAAGCAAAGAGAAAGAAACAGAGGAGAGAGAAGAAGAAGAAGAAAGAGATGCTGAGGAGGAAATAATTGAAAAGAAGAAGAAGAGAAAAGAGATCAAGAGGAAGGAGAACATGAGGAACACTCTTCTCCACCTGGAGGCATGGAAACAGGGGGAGATCATGAGAAAAGAGGAATGTCCTCATATCCTGCTATCAGTGAGGGAGTCAGTCGCTCTCCAGCAGATCCAGAGGACATTTATGCCTCTCAATTTCCTGAGGATGGACATGATGTTTCATCGCCCAATCTGCATGACTATACTGATTTTCCATCGTCTGCCTTTACTCCATTTGATCGTGCGAAGCCGATGCTGCATGATAATTCAGCAGATTTTCGCAGAATTCTTGATGTTCTCTTGGAAATGTGGGGTCAGATATATGCTCTGGGATGCGAAGTTCAGAATTTGCAAAATGCAGGTCAAGCTTCTTCAATTTCTTTGAATGATCAGATCCAAGCCCTTGCTCTTCAGATTCAAGCAAATGCTAAGGGTGAAGATATAGCTCAACTGAAGGAGGAATTGAAAAAGCTGGAAGGCATTGTCTAGTTAATGGGAGATTTCCAGCTTGTTCGTGTTCCCAAGCAATCTTGACTCTATTCTATTTCCATCTCAACCTTTTTTATGCTGACAAAAATGGGGAGAGATACGAGATTTGAAAACTTTGAACCTTAAACTTTTTGAACTTTTGGATTATTTTGATGTTTGACTTGACTTTTGTATCTGGATGTGGACTGAATTTGGGATTTGGATTTGACTGCTTATATTAAGTACTATTGATATCTTATGGATGGCTTTACTCACATGCAAAACTAACCTATTTTCTGTGGTTGCAGATTCTAGTGTTATCATTAAGCCATTTATCTTTATAAGATATCCATATTTGTTTGAGTAATATTTTGTAGGTCAAAGTTATCCAAATCTGCAGGAAAGTTTTGTCACCATAAAAAAGGGGGAGATTGTTGGAGAAATCTTCGTGAAGTATTTTGAAGTTGACAAAACGTTTCCATCAGTCTAGTCTGAAGATTTGCAGACTCTACTATTTAAAGTCTGAAGACCTTCGGACTGCCAGACTCAAGACTCAAAGTCTATTCTCATTGATAGTTTCTAATCCGTTGAAGAAGGGTTATCCAGAACTTGGTGTTTCATTAAGGATGTAACCTTATCGACTGGAAAAGATCTCTTGGCTATATATGACATAATGGAATCCTTTATTTGATCATTATTGATTCGAAGGTTAAGGATTCGATAATTGGCGAAGTATACTTGGAAGGTTCTACTTATGGAAACCGAGATCTTGATTGTATGGGCGAACGAGATTGATGGGCTATCCACATGTTCCTTTAATAGCTCGAATGATCTTCCTAATTGATTCTGTCCAACGGGTAGATTGGAGAAATTCCTTTGGTAAGTGCCAACGGGTATGATGGCATAAAGGAGTATATAAGGAAGACGTTCTAGTTGTTCCAGTGTGTGCGCGATAGAAGAATTCCAAAGTCTGAAGCTCCTTGTTCTTAGTCAATTCATTTGCTGAGCGAAATCTTATACGCAAAAGAGAGTATGAGAAACCTTGAGGAAGTGTGGTAAAGTATCTACACTGTGGAATCAAGGGAGAACTTTGCTGTAACAACTCTTTTGTTCATAGTGAAATCCAGCCGGTGGGCTGTCAGTGCGGAAGAGTGGACGTAGGCTTGGAATAAGCCGAACCACTATAAACCTTGTGTTCAATTTTCTCTTCCCTACTCTCTGCTTTACTTTGATCATAATTCGTTTTGTTAATGAAAAGAGAACTTCCTTTCTATTATTTATCTTGTATTGCTCACTTATCATGAGAAATTATTATACACCTATTATTCCCCCTCTAGGTGCTTATATTAGCTATCTCAGTCCCTACGTGGAGCTTCCTCCTCGACCACTTGGACGCGCTCCTTCAACACATTGATCGATGCTTCTAGGGCTTCATCCTTGTCGTGCAATGGGGCGGTAGCTTCGTTGAGGCCGGTTGTGAAGTCTTCACAGAGCGAACTCTCAACCTCCATGATCCGGTCTCGCACATCGTCAAGACCTTCCATGAGTTCGAGCACAGCGCTCCGGACCTTCCCGATCTTCTCATCGAACGCAGCTACGACATCCATCGAGGCGTCTCTTTTCTTTGCTCAACCACGGGTCTCTTTGACTTGTGCAGCCTCTCCATCCATGACAGCTTCTTGGCTTGACATTCCTTCGAACAGTTGGCGCTCCTTGGTCTCTCGAATGGATCTCTCTTTTGCTCTGATACCACTTGTCACGGGCTGATCGATTGGGATCGTGACCGCGTGGCGACTCGGGCAACTTTGGATCACTCAAGCTAAGCCTTGCTCGATCGAACGCTCACTCGCTCGTATTACTCGGATCATAGAGAGAGAAAGTTAGAGAGAGGAGCTCTGGAAGGAAAGGAACTTTTATATTTCTGAAATGGATTTGATGATTACAAATGAGAGAGGACACCCCTTTTTATAGTTGAGGGCCTCGGATTACATCCGTTGATCTACTTTTCATTCGGCGGGCGAGATCGCACCGCCTCAACAACCGGCATAAATATACAACTATCGTCTACCGACATAAATAACGGAACAACCTTCTAGAATATGACTCAATGACGGTTTCGCCCGCCCTTGGAATCTTTGGGGAGCAGGCTTGGTGGGAATCCGAGTGAGAGCAGGAGGTCCACGGATGAGTCGTGATAGTCCTCTAGGAACCTCTTGGGTCGACTCTCTTTAGGCTCGTGACACATGTCAGAGGATGCGTCGACCTCAAATATCTTGTGGGACGTCAACCGAATTGGACATGCGGTGGTCCCGCACGTGTCCCACATCTTCATCACACGTAAATGTTGTCGCCCCACGACACGATTGGAATGGGGAGGACATTTGTAATGGTAAATTACACTTAAAACGTTTTTATTTTTATTTTTAAAAAAGGGTTATTTCCATGTATTGTGAGAGCTAATCGAATCTCGTCGCACCAAACTTCTCATCGATCAAATAGAATACATCATCAAACGATCTTAATCTGTGTAGCTCAAAATCCTCTATGTTTTTCTAAGAAGGGTGTGAGATAAATCTTGAAGTTTTTCTTCGACTTCAAATCATGCGATACTCGCACAACACGCGGGAGGATGCAATGATTAAATTTGCTACACGGAAAGAATTTAGGTCAGAAGAGCATCAGGAAATTTGGAAAATAGGGGGCAACTTCCTAAAGTAGGTACCTTGACGTGAACCCTCACCCCACACCCCTCAACCGGTACGTCTGGAGAATGGCTTACTTGAATCTCATGTTCTACGATCTTGCCATGTGGTCATATCCTAACGCTACACCAGGTTTTTCCTTTAAAAAAAATTAATGTTATTAAAATCTCGAATTAATATATCAATAATAAATTTATTAAACCACCTGAAGTTTGAATCTTCGAATGCTTGCGACTTAAATTGGGGTCCCGGGGTGGTTTACTAGGCCAGCCCCCGAGAGTTTACGTCTAAATAGCGGCTTTACGGCGAGGCCCCACCGGTGCTACCGAGCACCGAAGAGTCGTGTGATTCCCGAAGGATAATCTCCGACGGTCCCTCGCCTCATTAAAAAATAATAATAATAAATTTACTAAATATTGATATATTTATGACAAATATACTATCTGTAATTGTTCATTAAATTGGATTAATATTATGAACAATTATAAATTGATATATCTGCAACAATCGAAAGGTAAAACTCAAGACTATTACACCCGTCAACTACCACGCATCATTTAACTAAATAATTTGACGATAAATTTTAACGAAAATTAATTTGAGGTAAATTTATCACAAATGTAACAGTTTAAGAGGTTTTTTTTTTTTAAATTAAATTTATCATCAATATATCAGTTTTGAATTTTATGATGATTGTAAAAAAAAAAAATTGATAAACATAATGTCGAGTGAAGAGAAAGAGAGAGAAGGGACCACATGCTTGTCGGTAAATTTAGGAAGGACATTCCTCCTATTCATGTCGCGGATTGGTTGGCCCATGGATCGACAACAGGGGTGCCAGTTGATCAATTTAATTTAAGACCGTCGTCTACGAATTGGTACCCAACTCTCCTCTCGTCTCTCACTTTCTGCTATCTCTCACGTTTGGCCTCTCTCTTGCGGAACAAATCAAAGGCTATCATCAATTGATTGGTCCTCACTCGCTTTCTTTGTTCATTTCCCTCTGGAAAGTTCTCGGTAAGGCTTGTTTAGGGTCTTCTCTCTCAACCTCGCGCCTCTCTTCGCATCTCAGCTCGTGGGAGGTAATTACTTTTTCATCTCTCGTTAGCATACGCCGCCTTGTTATTGGAATAACCAGTTGAACTAAGTGTGTTTTGGTCTCTTTTTGTCTATTAGGGATGTGGGGTGGTTGCTAAGGGTGTATTTGATAACCATTATGTTTCCGGGAACAATTTTTATTTAGAAATGATTTTTTCTTATTCAATTCCCTAGACAAGAATCTGAGCATTTGAAAGCATTTTGGTAAGTGTCCAATATTTATATTCCTAGAACATAATTACATTTGATATGACCCTCAAATTCTTTTATGACATAGAATTTCTTTTAATTTTATAATAATATTATTACATTTTTCTCTATTTTTTTTTCTTTTCTTTTTTTCCTTTACTTCTTCTTCCTTCTTTACCTAGTCTTTGGCATTGGCCATGGCCAGCAACCAGCCAAACAAGGGCCAATGACCTCGCTATGGCTAGGTGAGGCTAAGCTCACCTAGCCACTAGCAAGGCTTGGCCTTGCCTCGGTCGTGGGACGCTGACCTCACAGTGGCCTGACGAGGCTTGATGGCTAGGCGAGTTTGGCCTTGCCCAACCAAGGTAAGACTTGGGCTGACGAGACTCGGCCTCACTCAAGAGGTCATCAATCCCTCATTTGGCTTATCACCGACCATGGCCGAGGCCAATGATTGGCTAAAGGAAGAAGAAGAAGAAGAAAAGGGAAGATAAAAAAAAAAAAGACTTGATCTTGAGGTTGTTCTTGGAAACAAAGAACCAATTTTTTTTTTTTTGTACTTATTGATTTTGTTTTAAATCTCGTTCCCCAGAATAAAAAAGTTGCCAAACAAATTTGTATTTTTTGGTTTTGAAGAATAAAAAAATAGAATTAGACACTGTTTGATATATTACCAAATAGACCATGGATAGCATAAGAGAGTCTTACATACTCTTTTTGGAATCGTTGTTGCCTATTAAGAAGGTATTGCGTTCAAAATTGCCAAAATTGATGAATATAAATTAATGGGAGGATATTATTGAATATTTTCATATTTTGAATAAATTAAAAATTCATAGACCACATTATACATTGAGCCAAAATTTATGAATTATATTAAATCAAGTAAAAATTGCAAAGATTACATTATATATTAATCTAAAATTCAAAAGCAATTTCCTTCAAGGTAACATCCTGAAAGTATGACCAGGAATGCAAAATCTCAACTTCTCGTTGACACCAGCTTTCTTTTGAAAAAAAATTGACAACATTATACCGTGTAAAGGAGAAAATATTACGTATGTCTTATTTGTCAGAGTGGCAAATAAGAAGGGCATGGAGAACGCAACACGTGTCGCATGTGGGCCCCGGTTGTCAAGCGTACTCTTCTCTCTCCTCACTACACGCTCTCTCTCCCTTCTGCCTCACCGTACACTCTCTCTCCTCTCTCTTCTCTCTCTCTCTCTCTCTCTCTCCTACCTCCTCTGCACTCTCTCTATTTTCTCCACTCTCTTCTCTCTTCCCTGCATGCTCTCTCGCCCGAGTCTCTCTCCACTGTAATCGAAGCTATATGTACACCTCCCTCTCTCCTCCAAAAAATGTTAAGGAAATCCCTTATGATGTTTTGAATTTGACAAAATAAATCAAAGGCTGCTAACATGTTTAATGGTTAAGTAATAGACCATACAGATGATAGAATATGTAAAGGATATTGTCAAAGTTTGAAGACGGCCAGAAGACTGAACGTAACACATGTTCAAAGTATATTATGAAGATTTCCAAACTTCTGTGTCAAAATCTAAAAACTGCCAAACTTTAGTGTCAAAGCATGTTCTACATCAGAAGTCTACCAACTCTGACAAATTCCAGACTGAACGTGAATGAAGAACCAGAAGACAGATTTATGCTGAAGCTGAACTTATTTAGACTGTGTTCAGACCTTAAAGCTAAATCTATTCAGAAGCAGAATATGTTTAGACCCAAATTGTAAAGTCTATTGCACTCAGACTCAGAAAGTAAAGTCTATTGCTTTTAGACTTTTACATCCAGATTCGACAGAACGTAACACAAGCCCCAATCATATAATGGCTAGTGATCTGGTTTGGATTCTACATCAAGATTGATTTGATTGACAATTGGATCTTGAAGACAAAAACTTTCTATACGAAGAAGCTGTACTTATGGAAACAAATATTCTGTTTGTATGGGCAATTAGAATCAATTTGGGATTCTACTTTTGTCACTCAACGGCTACCAAATCTTCTAGATACAAATCTGTCCAACGGGTAGATTGGAAGACGATTCTCTAAGATATTGTCTAACGGCTAGTTTGAAAGTGGATGAGTATTTAAAGAAATGAAGAACCAATGAGCAAGTGAGAGACGGAGCGTAGAATTTATAATTCCCAAAGTCTGAGCGATTTTTATTCATATACTTGTCTTTAGTGAGCTTAAACGTTTGTGATCGTGAGAGAAATACCAAAAGAGTAACTTAGTGAGATAGTGTGGTCTACTACTAAGTATTTGCACTCAAAGTTGTAATCTCTTGTTGATCACATAGTAGAATCCAGCAAGAAGGCTGTTAGCGTGAGAGAGTAGACGTAAGTTTGATCTAAGCCGAACCACTATAAACCTTGTGTTATTATTCTTTTCCCCGAGTTCTTTTATTTTGTTCGTAGTTCTATTTAACTGTTAAAGTCTAATCTCGCTCGAAGTCTGCTGCTCTTCAAACTCAGTTTCAAAAGTCTATTGTTATTCAGACTTATGTTAAAAGTAAAGGTTTTTACTGCATTTTGTAGAATCTGTTTTTACACCTATTCAGCCCTCTCTAAGTGTTCATACTAGCACTTTCAATTAGTATAAGAGCCAAGTGCTCAGTTTATAAAAGTGTTTTTACTTTTGAGCTAAAGATCTTTTATGGCTAATATCTTGGCACCAGGACTTATGGAGGGACAAAGTAACACAAGACCACCATATTTTGATGGAAATGAATACAATGTGTGAAAGAACAAAATGAAAGCATTCCTAAGATCCAGAGATCTCTTACGATGGGATTTTGTGAAAAAATGAATCAATCTCATTGCTACGTTTACATCAAATAAGAATGGCAAAGAGAAAGAAAGCAAACCCCCCGCTCCTATGTCTTGGATAGAGATGTCCAAAAGAGAAGCGCTTGATGCAAAAGCCATTTATTTTTTATATTGTGCATTGTCTCCTACTGAATATAACATAATCTCTTCATGTGAAACATCAAAAGAAGTTTTGGATAGACTTCATGTTACATATGAAGGGATTGATCGCGTAAAAGAGACAAAAGTAAACTTCTTGCTCGGCAAATATAAATCCTTCAAGATGAAGCAAGGAGAGTCGATTTGAGATATGTTTAGCCGCTTTATAGAAATCGTAAATGGTTTAGCATATCAAGGTCATCCAATTACTTCCCCAATGAAGGTCAACAAACTCTTGCGAGGTCTCTTAAAAGATTGAAACCATGTAAAGACCTCCATAAGAGAGACTCAAAGGATTATGCCACTCTCTGTTGATGAATTGATTAGTACTCTTCAATCCTATGAAGTGGAACAAATCAACGACGAAGATCCCGAAGGTAAAAAGTCCATTGCTTTAATATCTAATGCTTATTATGATTATACAGACTCATAAAATGACATGGACGACAAATAACTTGCTTTTATGATCAAGAAATTCAAAAAGCTAAGTAGAGAATGAATGAAATTCAGTGAAAGAAGACAATACAAGCAGAATGGCCAGAAAAGAACGATAAAAGAAGATTATGAGCAAGGAAATATATGTTTGATGGCACATTCAGACTCAGACTCAAATTCGGAATCAAAGTCTGACTCAGACATAGACTTAGAATTAGAGTTTGACTCAGACACAAACTCAAAATCCGATGAGGAAATCAAGGTAAGCCATTCAAAAATTCCTCTCAAAGTTTCAAAGTATATAAATGAGCTTTGCTTAAATCTCAAATCTTCTCTTAAAATGATCTCCGAACTTAAAAGGAGAATTCTCGTCTTAGGCAACAGGATCTTTCTCGAAAAGAAAAGTTTGAAATTTTGCAAAAAGATTTTCTACAAACAAAAGAAAGTTGAGATTTACTTGTCCAAGAAAATGATTCTTTAAAAAGAGAATTTTCAAATATTTCGACAAAATTTTCAAATGGTTCAAAAACATTAGAGCATATTCTTTCCTTACAAGTACCTTACTATGATAAGTCGGGACTTCGTTTCAATAAGGAAAGTGATTCTCTAATTGATTTTCCTAAAGTTAATGAGAGACTTAGACAAAGACTTCCTAGACTTGTGTACAAGAAGCATTTTCAAAAGGTCTTTACAAAACTTCTTGATCGAAATGCCCTCAAGTGTTCAAATTGTGGAGATTTGAAACACTTTGAGAAAAAATGTCCTAAAGTCTGGAGACCTATTAAGAAAAATTGAATAAAAACAACATATTCTACTAACTCTCATGGACCCAAGAAAAAATGGGTACCAAAGAAAATGTGAGTTGTTTTTGCAGGATATAAAGAAGAAAGAAGAAAGAGAATTTGGTAAGGAAGGTAAATTTTTTTAATTAGATTTGGGCACATAATTCTTATATTCGACATATCCTTGATGGATTCGGATTTTATAATGTTCATATTTTTGAAGAAAGAATTGTATGACTTGTTTAATTCGTGAGTTGAGATTTGATACATGCGATCATTTTTTTAGAAACAATTAAGTTTATTTGGATTAATTTTATACTCTCAGATTTTATCATATTTTGCCAAGTAAAAATCTGGTTTACGTAATATTTATTTATTATGCAAGATATTCTTAGATACTCAATTATTTTATTCTCTCTGTTTTTATCGTACTTTGACTAAGTAAGAATTTCTTTTTCAAGATATTATTGTGCAAAATATTCTTTCCTTAAATAACACGTTATGATGAGTTTAGAAAGAATATTTGATTATCTATGAGATTTTATATTTTGCTCTAATGTCAAGGAAGGATCCAAATTGATGGATACCAAAAAGGAAATGAGTTGATTGCGGGAAACTCAATAAGGCAAGAATGATTACGAATCTACGCAAATTTTGGTGCAATTAGAAAAATATCTCCTTTGAAGATTGGTAATAATTTTATTTTATTTTTTCAATGGTATATTTCAAACATATACCATGGGTAAGAGATTTTTTTTTTTTTTTATCATGCCACCTTGCAAAATTTTACTTGATTTTATGAAGATTATAGATGATTGCCTATGAATAATATATGATTTATATTGCAAATATCTTTTGTCATGAATACAAGGTATTGCAAGTTTTTACTTGATTTGGCACATGATAGAAATATCATCTTTCTTTTGCGAATTGCATCATTAACATATTTTTGAGTTTTATGCTCAAGGAAATCCCTTTGATCTTGAAAGATATTATTGCATATTTATGGATACTCTTGCTATATTCTTAGAAGATATATTATATCTAGCAAGTTTGATCCACAAATCAAAGGAATATATTACGTGACTTTTTTGCAAATATTGTTATCTATTACACAAGAATTTGCAATTGGAAAAGGAATCTTCCATATAGATTTTGGAAAGCTCGATCTAAAAATTATGGAGATTCTATACTATCTTACGGAGGTTCAAAAATTCTATTCCTTGTGCAAAATTTTTGCTTAACGAGGAAATCCCTTATGTGTCGTACGAAAGGTTGAGTAATTATGAATTTTAATTTTATGTATTCAATTTATTTATTTGAAGAAAGGGGATTATATATTATATGGATATTATTACAGCTTATTTGTGCAAAAATTTTGTTAAGTTTATGCAGGTTGAATTCGAGAAGAGCTTGATTGAAGAAAATAAATATTTTCCTCGAATTTCAAAATGCAAGTGATTATTGTGGATGTTGTTGCTACAAAGGAAATACTGGAAAAATATTTTGTTCAACGTGCACAAGCAACGATTGTTTTTATTTACAAATACTATCATGATGACAGGGGGAGAAAGTGAATCCAATAGAAAGGAAAGAATCGTGATCATTTCAAAAATGCAACAAATTGAGGGGAAGCTTTGATCAATTATGGAAAAATCTTTTTGGATTGATCGTGATCTTGACTATTATGGAATAAAGGAAAAGGTAAATGTGTTATAACTTGTTAAGTTCTACAAAATCCGGTTAGTGCATCTTTTACTACATTTTGTCATTAACAAATCATTTATTGATATTATCTTTTTATTATGACAAAATGGGTCAAGTGAATTTTATAATGCATCCGTGATTTTTATTGGATATTTGCTAATATATATGATCAAAGTGAGTTATATCACATATCTTTAATATTCGATTTACTTTATAAAAATTGTTTTTTCAAAAATTGTGTTTCATGCAAAATATTTGTTATCATTTCATATTCTCTATATATTACTTTTTATCGCTTTTTGATTATGACAAAAGGGGAGAGAATATAAATATTCATATGTGTCAATATTATTGAGCTGCGATTATTATTATTTTTTGTTATATTATTATGCTTAATCTATTTGTTGTCTTTTGATTCAAATCACATTATTTAAAAATCTAAGGTGATTGATTTATCATTATTTTACAAAGCATGATTACACATCTGCATATTCATAGATTATTTTGTCATCATCAAAAAGGGAGAGATTGTTAGGGAAATCCCTTATAATGTTTTGAAGATGACAAAATAAATCAAAGGCTACTAATGTGTTTAATAGTTAAGTAATAGACTATGCAGATGATAGAACATGTAAAGGATATTGTCAAAGTCTAAAGATGGCCAGAAGACTAAACGTAACACATGTTCAAAGTATATTATGAAGATTTCCAGACTTCTGTGTCAAAATCTGAAGACAGCCAGACTTTAGTGTCAAAGTCTATTATACATCAGAAGTTTGTCAACTCTGACAAATTCCAGACTAAACGTGAATGAAGAACCAAAAGACAGACTCTATGCTGAAGCTGAACTTATTCAGACTATGTTCAGACCTTAAAACTAAATCTATTCAGAAGCAGAATATGTTCAGACCCAGATTGTAAAGTTATTGCACTCAGACTCGAATTGTAAAGTCTATTGCTCTCAAACTTTACATCCAGATTCGACAAAACGTAACACAAGCCCTAATCATATAACGGCTAGTGATCTAGTTTGGATTCTACATCAAGATTGATTTGATTGACTCAATCTAATTGATTGACAATTGGATCTTGAAGACAAGAACTTTCTATACGAAGAAGCTATACTTATGGAAACAAAGATTATGTTTGTATGGGCGATCGGAATCAATTTGGGATTCTACTTTTGTCACTCAACGGTTACCAAATCTTCTAGATACAGATCTATCCAACATGTAGATTGGAAGACGATCCTCTAAGATATTGTCCAACGGTTAGTTTGGAACTGGATGAGTATTTAAGAAGATGAAGGACCGATGAGCAAGTGAGAGACAAAGTGTAGAATTTATAATTTCCAAAGTCTGAGCAATCTTTGTTCATATACTTGTCTTTTGTGAGCTTAAACGTTTGTGATCGTGAGAGAAATACCAAAAGAGTGACTTAGTGAGATAGTGTGATATATTATTAAGTGTTTGCACTCAAAGTTGTAATCTCTTGTTGATCGCATAGCAGAATCTAGCAAGAAAGCTGTTAGCGTGGGAGAGTGGACGTAGGCTTGATCTAAGCCGAACCACTATAAACCTTGTGTTATTATTCTTTTCCCCGAACTCCTTTATTTTGTTCGTAGTTCTATTTAACTGTTAAAGTCCGATCTCGCTCAAAGTCTGCTACTTTTCAGATTCCGTTTTAAAAGTCTATTGTTATTCAGACTTAGGTTAAAAGTAAAGATTTTTACTGCATTTTGCAGAATCTGTTTTTACATCTATTCACCCCCCTCTAGGTATTCATACTAGCACTTTTAAAAAACAACTCCAGCATCACCCAGCAAACAAGAAGAGACAAACAAAAATAGTCATCTTTATTCCTATCTAAAACTAGATCAATTTCTCATTTCGATTCCGATCATCGGTTGTTTTATTATTATTATTATTATTATTATTATGTGGGTTTCTATGCATTTTCGATCCCACCCATTTTAGGCTAGTTTTGTCTTCATTGGCGCTAGAAATTGAGGCTTCTTGGAGGGTGTGGGTTCTCCACCTCGTCGTCCGCGCTACCAATGCTCACACCGTCGGCAGCCGAGGCAGCAGCGACAGCTGACGAGGTAGGAGTGGGGGCCTCGTAGTGGCACCCTTTGTGCCCGCCGAGAGCTTGGCTGGTGGGGAAGCTCTTGTGGCAAATCGAGAGGTCTCAGTGGCCAATTGTTCGTTCGTGCCAACGAAGAGAAAGTGTGCTGGGGAGAGAGAGAGTGTGTGCAGGGAGGTAGAATAGAGAGAGACAAAAGGAGAGAGAAAAGTGGGGAGAGAGAAGAGAGAGGAGAGAGAATGTGCAAGGAGAGAGAGGATAGAAGAGAGAGAAGAGATAACCTGACAACTTGGGCCACACGCGACACGTGTCACGTTCTTGAGGCCCTTCTTATTTACCACGCTGGCAAATAAGGCGGACCCAATATTTTCTCCATGTAGAGAGAGAGAGAGAGGGGGGGACCACATGCGTGTCATTAAAAAGTAAGGACGTTCCTCCGAGATTCTGCATCGTGCCATTGTTAGCCTGTCAATCAACAACAAGGGTGCCCGTCTACAAATTGCCTATAATTGGTACTCTCTCTCTCTCTCTCTCTCTCTCTCTCTCTCTCTCTCTCTCTCTCTCTCTCCTCTTATTTATCACCTAATCTTTCCCATTTGGCCTCCCTCGCAAGACAATTTAAGCCCATCATCTATTGAATGGTAATCGGTCCTCACCCGCTTCCTTTGATCTATTCCATCTAGAAAGTAAAAGTGCTAGTATGAACACCTAGAGGGGGGAATAGGTGTTTAAAATAAACCTTGACAAATAAATACGAAATAAAATAAATTTCGAGCAAAGTCTGAATAAGGATGAGAGTCTGACAAACGAGTCACCAAACTTCTAGTAGATGTTTAAAATCCCTTATGCGATAGAACAGATTTCTAAAATAACCTATAAGTATGCAACCGATTTAAATATAAAGAGTTAAGGAAAGATAATGTTGCACACGAAATTTATAGTGATTCGGCTTAGATCAAGTTTACGTCTACTCTCCCATGTTAACAGCCTTCTAGCTAGATTCCACTATGCAATCAACAAGAGATTACAACTTTGAGTGCAAACACTCAGTGGTAGATCACACTATCTCACTAAGTCACTCTTTTAGTATTTATCGACAATCACAAACGTTTAAACTCACTAAAGACGAGTGTATGATCGAAGGTTGCTCAGACTTTGGAATTATAAATTTTACACTCCGTCTTTTACTTACTCATCGGTCATTGATCTCCTTAAATATTTCTCTACTTCTAAACTAGCTATTGGACAGTATCTAAAAAATTGTCTTCCAATCTACCCATTAAATAGATTTGTATCTAGAAGATTTGGTAGCTGTTGAGTGACAAAGGTAGAATCCCAAGTTGATTCTGATCGCTCATACAAACAGAATCTTGGTTTCCATAAGTAAAACTTCTTCATTTAGAAAATTCTTGTCTTCAAGATCCAATTGTCAATCAATTAGATTGAGTCAATCAAATCTATCTTGATGTAAAATTCAAACCAAATCACTAGCCGTTATATGTTTGGGGCTTATGTTACATTCTGTCAAATTATCTCGTTCTGAATATGCTTCGTTTTGAATCTACTACATTATGAACTTGTGTCTCGTTTTAGATGTAAGGTCTTAGAGTTTTCTGTCTGAAGTAAAGTTTGAGTGTCTTCCATTTGAAATAAACCTTACAATCTAGACGTAAGTCTGAACATATTCTGCTTCTGAACATATTTAACCTTAAAATCTGAACATAGTATGAATAAGTTCAACTTCAGCATAGAGTCTGTCTTCTGGTTCTTCTAAGGGGGCTTGAATAGGTATATAAAAGATTTTTCTTCGATAATTGCACAATACTAGACAGTTGATGGATTTGAGACAAACGATAATCAAAGTAAGAATGAGAGAAGAGAAAATTGAACACGCGATTTATAGTGGTTCGGCTTATATCAAGCCTACGTCCACTCTTCTACACTGACAGCCTATTGGCTGGATTCCACTATGAACAAAAGAGAAGTTACAGCACAGCTTTGCCTTGATTCCACAGTGTAGATGTTCTACCACACCTCCTCAAGATTTCTCACAAATATAGACTCTCTTTTGTATACAAGTATTCGCTCAAAGTAATTGTCTAAACAAAAAGGAGCTTCAGACTTTGGAATTCTTCTATCGCGCACACCTTGAACAACTAAGACCGTCTTCCTTATATACTCCTTTATGCCATCATACTCGTTGGCACTTACCAAAGGAATTCCTCCAATCTACCCGTTGGACGGAATCAATTAGGAAGATTGTTCGAGCTATTAAAGGAACGTGTCGATAGCCCATCAATCTGTTCGCCCATACAATCAGGATCTCGGTTTCCATAAGTTGAACCTTCCAATAATATTTAGGCAATCACCAGATCTTCAATTTATCGAGTCAATCTTCGATCAATCAAAGGACTCCGTTATGTCTTTTCCAGCCACGAGATCTTCTCCGGTTGATAAGGTTAAATCCTTAACGAAACATCCATTCCGGATAACCTTTCTTCAACGGATTAGAGACTATCAATGAGGATAGACTTTGAGTCTTGAGTCTGGCTGTCCGGAGGTCTTCGACTTTAAATAGCGAGTCCGCAAGCCTTCGAGACTAGACGATGAAAATGTTTTGTCGCTTCAAAACACTTCAAGAAGATTTCTCCAACAATCTCCCCATTTTTTATGGTGACAAAACTTTCCTGCGATTTGGATAACTTTGACCCGCAAAACATTTCTCAAGCACATATGCATATCTTATAGAGATAAATGGCTAAATGAATAACACTAGAATCTGCAACCACAGAAAATAGGTTAGTCTAGTATACGATAAAGCCATCCATAAGATATCAATACTAGTTAATAGAAGCAATCAAGTCCAAGTCTAGTTCGGTTCTCATCCGGACACAAAACAAAGTCAAACGAGTTCAAACAACAAAACAATCCAACAAAAATTTTAACAATTGAAAGTTTGTTCAAATCTTGCATCCTTCCCCCTTTTTGTCATCATAAAAAAGGACTAGATGAAGTCAAGATTGCTTGGGAACACGGACAAGCTGGAAATCTTCTATAGACTCGAACGATGCCTTCCAGGCCTTTTCAAGTCTTCCTTTAGTTGTGCAATCTCCTCACCCTTGGCATTGGCCTGAATCTAAACAGAGGGCTTGGATCTTATCATTCAATGAACATGAAGAAACTTGACCCGCATTCTGCAAGTTTTGAACCTCACAACCCAAGGCATAAATTTGACCTCGCATCTCCAAGAGAATATCCATGATTCTGCGAAAATCTGTTGTATTATCAGTCTGAGTACTTGCTTCGGCCCTATCTGATGGAGTAAATGCAGACGATGGTAGATCAACATAATCTCGCAGGTTTGGCGATGAGACTTCATGACCTTCCTCTGGAAACTGAGCGGCATAAACATCCTCTGGGTCTGCAGGTGAGCGACTGACTCCTTCACTTGCATCATGATATGAAGACTTCACTCCTTTCTCCTGATCTCCCCCTGTTTCCATGCCTACAGGTGGAGAAGAGTGTTCCTCAGGTTCTCCTTCTTCTCTTCTTTCTTCTTCAGATCTTTCCTCCTCTACTTCTTTTTCAGCTTCTCTTTCTTCTTCTTCCTTCTCCTCTGCTTCTTTCGTCATTTGTTCCGATTCTTTCTGTGGAACAGGACGACTTAAATTCTTCAAAGCCATTGTAGAGATGGTGATGTCTTCCTCATCATCTTCATCCTCAATGAGGAGAGCTCTTCTTCTCTTGGATGGAGCAACCATGGGCTCCTTCCCTTTTCTTTTAGCTGCAGAAGAGATTTGATGAGATTTGGCAGGAGTCTTCTCCTTGAATTTCTCCAACTCCTTGCTCAGTTCCTTCAGACGCATTTTGGTCACCATTTTTAGTCCTACCACCATATGATCGCATGGTCGAACACAAAAGATTTGCGGAGGCTGAATATTCGGATGTCCGAATAACTTCGTAACAAGGCTTGGGTAAGGGAGTTGACCTCTATCCTTCATCACCGCTCTATACATGTGAAACATAACAAGTGTGAGGGAGAGAAAACATTTTCCCAGAGAGGATGGCATACATCAACTTTGCCTCTGAACTTGAAACATCAGTCTTGGAAGTTGATTTCGGTCGGAAGCAATTGATCACAATCTTGTGAAGCAAGATGTTGAATGCACTCATCCTTAAGTAGGTGATCTTCTCCTCTGTTTTCCTGTCCTTCACCAGTTCCAGTGTGGTCCGAGCAATGGAAACTTTGATCGGTTGATATCTTCCTCTTTCAACTCTTAACACATCTGCCAGCATATTCATATCCACAACATAGTCTTGGTCTTTAACGCTGAAAGAGAATATATTCGCATCCAAAAAGCTAAGATTTGAATAGAAATATGCAGTTAATTCAAAGATAGGCTTCGTAGTGTCGGAGCGGGAACTTTTCAAGTTGAAGATAACTGAACTTTTCCCTCAAGTTCACATTTACCGCATCCAGAAAATCAAAATCCACACTCCTAGGGTTTATTACCCCACGCTTCAGCAATTTCGAGTACGATTCTTTTGTTCCTTCGATCTGAACAAATCTCCCATTTTTCCTTGATTTTCAACCGCAATACCCATTTTTGGTTGAAATTGACTCACAATTTGTCATCATCATTCCCATCTACGGGATTCGGCCCCGATCACGAGGATCACTTGGGATATTCGCAAGGGTTTCTTCACCACCCCTTTACGAGCAATTCCCAAACTTTCCATTTTTCGCGAAAGATATATTCGTTCCCATATCCTTTGTCTTTAAGAAAATCATCAACATAGTTCAAAGGAGTATGAATTCCTTTTAAGGCACGATATAGCTTGTAAATAAAAGCGGGCTTTTGAACTCTTACGAGTCTGCATCCTCGATGATTTCTTCCCGTTGTTGATGATCAACGCCTTGAGAACTAGATGGAGGAGAATGACGCCGCTGAGAATGTTGTGGGCTCGGTTGCTGTTGCGGAGACACTTCTTCTTCAGTAAGATCGAAGTGCGTAGGCCCCTCACTCATTCGCCGTGGTCCCCCTTTGCGATTCTCGAAGACTTTCTTGAAGATGACATCTTTCTCGGTTTTGGAAGATTCCTTGCTTGACTTTCCCAAGAAAAATGACAACTTTTTGAAGATTAAACAAAGAAGACAAACGGGAATGGAGGATCGATGCTTTCTAGGGTTTTTGAGAGTAAAGTGAAGAGGAATCGACAGTGCACGATCGGTTAAAAAGAGAGATAAACGAACCGTCACAAAGGAAATAAAAGATGCCTTTTCAAAATAACTGTCTTTTTCCGCAAAAATAGCCATTTCAAAAATACTTTCTTTTTGAAAATGAAACGATACAATATTTTCGTCGATTAAATATAGCAACAATTTAAACACAGTCTGACGATCGTACCTCTTCAAGATAAGGTTAGAGAGAGAAAGACTTACAGTCTGATGATCGTACCAAGACTATCTTACAGATAAAGTCTTGTATGTCTGAGTCTGAAAGTCTTTAGACTTTGATTTCCTCATATCTCAAAATGTTGAGTCTGGAACGGATTGATTCAAATTGATTTTTCTCCAAAGGCTTTGTGAATATATCCGCTAGCTGGTTCTTTGAGTCAACAAATTGAATTGAAACATCTCCATTTTGAACATGGTCTCTAATAAAGTGATGTCGAATCTCTATATGCTTTGCTCTTGAGTGGAGAATTGGATTTTGGTGAGATTGATAGCGCTGGTGTTGTCGCAATTAATCTCCGTGCTTGAGTCTTCAATTCCAAAGTCTCTTAGCTGTTGTTTTATCCATAGTATTTGCGAACAGCAACTTCCAAGAGCTACATACTCTGCTTCTGTCGTTGAAAGAGCCACAGTGCTTTGTTTCCTTGAAAACCAAGACACTGTCCTGCTTCCAAGCAACTGGCAAGTTCCCGAAGTGCTCTTTCTATCAACTCTGCAACCGGCCAGATCTGCGTCGAATATCCCGGAAGATTAAAGTCTCCTTCTTAGGATACCAAAGACCGATGCTTGATGATGAAGCAACATATTTAATGATACGTTTCGCAGCACTAAGATGGGATTCTCTAGGATCCGATTGAAACCTAGCACGATGCAAACACTCAACAAAATGTCGGGTCTAGAAGCAGTAAGATAAAGAAGTGAACCAATGATGCTCTGTACAGCTTTTGATCAACTTTCTTCCCTTCTTCATCTTTGTCTATCTTCAAAGAACTTGACATCGGTATGTCGGTCTTTTTGCACTTTTTCAGTCCAAACCTTTTGACAAGATCATTAACATATTTTTCTTGATAAATAAAAGTTCCTTCCTTCAATTGTTTTACTTTAAGACCAAGAAAGAATGTTAACTCTCCCATCATACTCATTTCAAACTCATCCTGCATAGACTTAGAAAATTTCTTGCACAGATTTTCATTAAAGGATCCAAAAATAATATCATCCACATATATTTGAACAAGTAAGAAACTTTTGTTTTCCTTTTTGATAAATAAAGTCGTATCTACTTTACCTTTGACAAAACCATTTTGTATTAAGAACTTACTTAATCTGTCGTACCAAGCTCGAGGTGCTTGCTTTAAACCATACAAAGCCTTTTCGATCAAGACCGAGTCTCGGTTTCTTTGGGTCTTCAAACCCTGGTGGTTGTTCCACATAAACTTCCTCATGGATAAATCCATTTAGGAATGCGCTTTTGACGTCCATTTGGAATAACCTGAAATTCTTATAACAAGCAAACACAAGTAATAAACGAATTGCTTCTAACCTTGCTACCGGTGCATAAGTCTCGTCATAGTCGATCCATTCTTCTTGTGTGTATCCCTTGGCCACGAGTCTTGCTTTGTTCCTTGTGACTTTACCTTTCTCGTCCATCTTGTTTTTGAAGACCCATTTAGCTCCAACAACTATTTTACCTTTCGGTTTTGGAGTTAATTCCCAGACATCATTAATGTTGAATTGTCTGAGCTCTTCTTGCATAGCTTCAATCCAGCTTTCATCGATAAAGCTTCTTCTATGCTTTTTGGTTCAATTTCAGAAACGAGAGCCACAAAGACTAAACTCTTCTCGCCTTTTGGATCTGTGCGAATTCCTTCATTAATTTCACCAATAATAAGATCTTTGGGATGACTGGACTTATGCTTCCGGTTACTTGTTGATTTGTCTGGGTTGATGATCTCTCTCTTTGTTTGGATCTTCACGAACAACCTTATGCTGGTCTTCAGTCCGAGATGCTTCTTGAGTTGTAAGCTTTGGAAGGTGGGAGCAAGTTCGAGACTCTTCTTGATGAGTCGACTTGATTCATCTTGCGTTGAGTCTTGAAATTTGACATTCATTGACTCCTCCACAAACGGCTCTTCTTGTTATAGACTCGTAGGCTTTGCTTGATGTAGAATATCCAAGGAAGATACCTTCATCCGATCTTTCTTCAAACTTACCAACTCGATCTTTTGCATTTTCAATGTAAAACATTTGCAACCGAATACATGAAAGTATGAAACAATAGGCTTCTTATCTTTGAATAACTCATAAGGGTTTTCTCTAGAATAGGTCTTAAGAAGACTCTATTGATGATATAGCATGCTGTTGAAACAGCTTCAGCCCAAAATCGTGAAGAAATCTTACTTTCAATTAAAAGAGTTCTAGCCATTTCTTGAAGAGATCTGTTCTTTCTTTCCACAACTCCATTTTGCTGAGGAGTATATGGAGAGGAGAACACATGCTTAAAGCCAGATTCATCACAAAATTTTGTAAAATCTTGATTTTCAAATTCACCTCAATGATTTGTTCTTATACTTGAGATAACACATCCTTTTTCATTTTGAACCTTTTTAGCAAATTTTTCAAAATACGAGAAGGTTTCGGACTTACTTGCAAGGAAATATACCCAAGTAAAATGGGAGTAATCATCCACAATTACTAGGCAATATTTTTTACCTCCAATACTCTGTGTTCTGGTTGGTCCGAAGAGATCCATATGCAGCAACTGCAGTACATGATTAGTAGAGACGTGATTTATTGGCTTAAAAGAATTTCTTACCTACTTTCCCAGAATACATGGAGTGCATGGATCAGTCTTTTGATAAGGCAATTTGGGTAGACCTCGAACAAGCTGCTTTGATGAGATTTTGGCTAATTGCTTCATGTTGACATGACCAAGCTTTCTGTGCCATAAGCTTGCTTCGTCTTGAATTGAGATAAGACATTGCGATTCATTTGGTTTCACATCCAGAAGATAGATGTTTCCATGTCTTCAACCCATGAAAGATCGAGTAGAGTCTTTTTGATTCCGAACATATTCCTTCTTGAAAGAAGATCTTGAAACCGTATCACACAATTGACTAATACCGAGAAGATTGTAATTGAGTCCTTCCACTAAGGAAACATTACTTATTGTGAGATTTCCAATTTTCACAGTTCCAAATCCCACAATACTTCCTTTGATGTTTCCTCCAAATGAAACTTTTCCACCATTTACTTGAGCAAGCTTTATAAAACAATTTGAGTCTCTGTCATGTGTCTTGAGCATCCGCATTTGTCAAGATATCACTTTACCTTTTTCTTGTGGACCTGCATTTAAAATAAAGTCTCAAGCTTTCTTTGGTACCCAAACTTTCTTGGGTCCTTTGGTGTTAGTAACATAAGCGAGTATTAGCCCATATTTTCTTAACAGGTTTCCAAACCATAGGACACTCTTTTTCAAAGTGATCCGGACTTTGCACTTTGAACATCGAGCATTTCTACCTCACTGATTTTACAAAAACTTTCTTGAAATGATTTTTGTAAGCCTCTCTCGAGAGTCTTTTCTTAATTCTTTCTTTTACTTTAGGAAAATCAATCAAGGGAATTGTTTCTGCTGTCATACCTAGACCGGACTTATTGAAGTAAGGTCTTTGAGCTGAAAGAATTTTTCAAGTTTTTCAGACCCTATTGAAAATTTCTTTGAAATATTTGATAAGTCTGTTTTTAAAAGAGCATTTTCTTTTAAAAGATTATCTTCATTTTCTTTAAGAGTGACAGTCAAGTCTAGACTTTTAACTCTTTCTTCTAAAACGTTTTCCTTTTGTTTTAGAGCTGAGTTTTCTTTTTTTAGTTCGGAAATTCTTTTGAGAGAAGTCTTAAGACTAAAACACAGTTCATTAATGTATTTAGAAACTTTGACAGGAATTTTAAAATTACTTGCCTCAAATTCACTGTCTGAGTCTGATTGTGCCATCAGACATAGATTGGCATATTCATTATCACTTTCTTCACACTCTGTATCACTCCAGGTTTCGGCTTTGAGAGCTTTTCGAAATTTTTCAGCTTTTCCTCTCTTCTTCTTCGAAGAGGACGGTTAGTCGATGTGTCCATTTTCTTACATTCAAAGCGAGACTACATCTTTGTTTGGTTCCTCATCATCAACGTACTTGGTCTGTCTTTGAAAGCTTTGTTTCTTTGAGTTGAACCTTCTTCCTTTTCTATTCAGTTTTCTGAATCTTCTTATCATGAGAGCAAGCTCCTCATCATCCATATCATCTTCAGAATCTGTATCATCATATCATCATTTGATTTTAATGCAATGGATTTCTTACCTTTTGGATCTTCATCTTCATTGATCCGTTCCACTTCATAAGACTAAAGAGTTCCAATCAGCTCGTCGACAGATAGTGGCATAATTCTTTGCGTCTCTCTTATCAAAGTCTTTATGTGATTCCAATCCTTAGAGAGTCACGCAAAGTAGCTTGTTTACCTTCATGGGATCAGAAATTGTTTGTCCTTGATTCTCAAGACCATTGACAATATCTGTAAACGACTAAACATGTCAGTTATAGATTCTCCTGGTTTCATTTTGAAGGCTTCATATTGACCGAGAAGAATGTTAATTCTGGTTTCCTTCACTCGATCTGTTCCTTCATAGGTGATATGCAATCTGTCCCAAACTTCTTTTGCTGTAACACAAGAAGATATTCTATTATATTCGTTGGTGACAAAGCACAATATAAAGAGTAAATTGCTTTTGCATCGAGTGCTTGTCTCTTGATTATCTCTTCCGAGTCATTCCGCTGGTCTCAACAGTTTCTTTCCCTCTTTCATAGGCGATGCGGTGATAGGAGTAATTCCTTTTCTACAACGTCCCATTCCGAGAGGATCCTTTGATCGTAGGAAAGCTTTCATCTTGTTCTTCCGGATGTTGTAATCCTTTCCATCAAAGTAGGGTGGTATGGTATTGCTTTGCCCTTCCATCAGCCCTGGTGCTAGCATACTAGCCATGGATCTTTTACTACGAAGTAAAACACTTCAAATAAAGTAAGTACACAGGCTCTAATACCAATTGATATTGCTAGTATAAGTACCTAGAGGGGGGTGAATAGGTATATAAAAGATTTTTCTTCGATAATTGCACAATACTAGACAGTTGATGGATTTGAGACAAACGATAATCAAAGTAAGACGAGAGAAGAGAAAATTGAACACGCGATTTATAGTGGTTCGGCTTATATCAAGCCTACGTCCACTCTTACGCACGGCCTATTGGCTGGATTCCACTATGAACAAAAGAGAAGTTACAGCACAGCTTTGCCTTGATTCCACAGTGTAGATGTTCTACCACACCTCCTCAAGATTTCTCACAAATATAGACTCTCTTTTGTATACAAGTATTCGCTCAAAGTAATTGTCTAAACAAAAAGGAGCTTCAGACTTTGGAATTCTTCTATCACGCACACCTTGAACAACTAAGACCGTCTTCCTTATATACTCCTTTATGCCATCATACTCGTTGGCACTTACCAAAGGAATTCCTCCAATCTACCCGTTGAACGGAATCAATTAGGAAGATTGTTCGAGCTATTAAAGGAACGTGTCGATAGCCCATCAATCCTGTTCGCCCATACAATCAAGATCTCGGTTTCCATAAGTAGAACCTTCCAATAATATTTAGGCAATCACCGGATCTTCAATTTATCGAGTAAATCTTCGATCAATCAAAGGACTCCGTTATGCCTTTTCCATCCACGAGATCTTCTCCAGTTGATAAGGTTAAAACCTTAACGAAACATCCAGTTCTAGATAACATTTCTTCAACGGATTAGAGACTGTCAATGAGGATAGACTTTGAGTCTTGAGTCTGGCTGTCCGGAGGTCTTCAGACTTTAAATAGCAGAGTCTGCAAGCCTTCAGACTAGACTGATGGAAACGTTTTGTCAGCATCAAAACACTTCAAGAAGATTTCTCCAACACCCATCTCTCATCAGCATGCCGTTTCCTTTAATTCTTTGCCTTGTTTTATGGGATAATGGGCTGAATTAGTAGTGTGATTTGAGCTCATTTTAATCTATTGGGGACGTGGGTGGCTACTATGACGTGGTGTATGTCACCAGCTCATAATTGACTTCCGTAGAAAAGGAAAGCCTCTGCTTTCGACTTTAGATGTGACAAATCCTATGGCCTCTTTGTTTGTCTGTTCATTTGTATCGTAATTTAGTGTCCGCTTCCATAGAAAAGGAAAGCCTCCGCTATCGAAAGCATATTTTTCTCTAAATTTTGGATACAATAATGTAAGGGTTTTCCTAACGTGAGATATATTAATTGATATTATAATTTACCGTTTTACGGGGTTGATTTAAGGTGAGATAAAAAGTTTCTTAATTAGTATAATATGGGGTTAATTAGTCTAAGGCTGAGTTGAGCCTAGCCCGTAATAAGAAGGCCTGATTGAAAACTCTATAAATAGTGCTCAAGTCTCTCCTCTAACCCTAATTCTCACAATTATCTTCACAAATAAGCGTTTACCTAGTGCTAATATACAATGCCTTGAGACCTTTATCAATATATATTCCATATAATAACAATTCATTCAAAGAATATTTTATTGAATGTAAAAGTTGACGTCTATATATTGAAGTGTTACTAAATTGTAACAAATACAGATGTAAACTTTATTAGAAGAAAAATAAAACGCAGCTCCCACTAAATAACAGTATCCTAAGATGCTCCTAGGCCCATGCTAATGACATGTCGCTCAAACACACAAGAGCGTAAGCCTTTAGTTAGTGGATCTGTAACCATATCATGTGTAGAAATATGATCTACTATAACATTACCATTTTGTACTGATTTCTTTATGGTAAAAAACTTGACCTCCATGTGCTTAAACCCCTTGAGACTTATGTTGTTATTAATAAATAATACTGCAGAGTTATTGTTACAATATAACTATATGGGCCTTTCCACAAAATCAAAAACTGTTAACTCCCTAATAAAGTTCCGGAGCCAAATAGTCTGAGTAGCAGCTGAAAAACATATTACAAACTCCGCTTGCATGGTAGAACAAGATATAGATTTCCATTTCCCACTTTTTCATGATACTGCACCTCTTGCCAACATAAATATGTATCTTGTTGTCGACTTCTTATCATCTTAACAGCCAACAAAATCTGCATTTGAATACCCTACTAATTGTAAGTTCGAAACATGTCTATAAATCAGCATATAATCTCTTGTCCTCTTTAAATACCTTAAAACCTTCTTGGCAGTAACCCAGTGATCGCATCCTATATTTGACTAATATATGCCTAAAAGTCCTGTCGCAAAGGCAATATCTGGTCTAGTGCAAACTTGAGCATACGTGATACTTCCAAGCGCACTAGCATAAGGTACATTCTTCATTTGAGCTTTCTCAAAATTTGAATTAGAGCATTGTGAAAGACTCAATTTATCACCTTAGTCCAGCATTTCCTAGTTTGCAATACTGCATATTGAATCTTTCTAAAACATGATCAATATATGCCCTCTGAAACAAACCCAATGAATGGCGAGAACGATCTTTATGAACCTCAATGCCAAAAACAAAAGATGCCTCACCAAGGTCTTTCATGTCAAAAATTTTCGATAATATCCGCTTTGTCTCATGCAGTAATCCAATGTCACTACTTGCAAGTAAGATATCATCCACATAAAATATGAGAAAAATATATTTCCTCCCACTAACCTTGCAGTATATACACTAATTACTTTATTCTTAATAAATCAGAACGAAATGACAACACTATGAAACTTTAAATATCACTATCTAGAAGCTTGCTTAAGGTCATAGATAGACTTTTTCAATCTACATACAAGCTTATATGAGTCATCTGCCACAAAACCTTCAGGCTGCACCATATAAACCTCCTCATTAAAGTCTCTATTTAGAAAAGCAGTCTTAACATTCATCTGATGTAACTCCATATTAAAATGAGTTACTAATGCCAAAATCACTCTAAAAGAATCTTTAAAAGAAATTAAATAAAAAGTTGTTTCATAATATATTCATTCTCTTAGAGTGAAACCCTTAGCTACTAGTCTGCCTTTAAACTTTTCAATATTTCCTTTGGAATCCTTTTTAGTCTTGTATACCTATTTGCAGCCGGTAAGCTTATTGCCTTCAGATAATTCAACAAGCTCATAAACAACATCGTGTTTCATAGAATGCATCTCATTTTTCATTGCATCTAGCCATAAATTTGATTAAGGACATGAAACAACATCCGTATAAGTCATATGATCAACAACACAACCAATTTCATAATCATGCTCTTCTAGGTAGACTACATAGTTTGGTGTTATAACTGAACGTCTTTCCCTAGTCGATCTTCTGAGTGGAGCTACTACAACCTCATTTTGAATCCGAGGGGCTTGAGAAATTTTATCAAGAACTGCCTCAATAATGGGATCTTTAGCCACAACAGGCTTAGTTTGTAGCGTAAGAGGCTCCATAATTGTTTGCACAGGATGAGACAGTGATCCAGTAATCCCCACCAAACTGTCATCTTCAATAGTTTGTGAACAGCTACCCTTTTTGGCTACATCAAATTCCAAAAATTTTGCCGTCTAAGATTCCACAATTCTTGTACCTCTATTAGGTTTATAAAACCAATACCCATTTGAATGATCTGGGTAAGATACGAAATAACACCGAGTAGTTTTATAATCCAACTTATTTTAGAATCCAACTTACTCAATGTTGGATTATAAAACTTCACTTCTACCGAACATCCCCAAACTTTAAGATGATTCAAGCTAGGTTTATATTCAGTCCATAACTCAAAATGAGTCAATGGAATCACTTTAATAGGAACACGATTTAGAATATAAAGAGTTGTTTTCAAAGCTTCACCCTATAGAATATTAGGTAAATTAGTCCTATTAATCATACTTCTCATCTTATCTATAAGAGTGCGATTGTGCCTTTCAGATACACCATTTTGTTCAGAACTTCTAGGCATAGTAAATTGAGCTATTATCCCATAATCCTTTAAGTATTTAGTAAACAGCCCTTTAAGTTGTCCAGCATCATTATGTCTACCAAAATACTCACCACTACGATTAGATCTGACAATCTTTATAACTTTTCCTAACTGTTTCTCTACTTCAGTCCGAAAAATATTGAATTTGTCAAGAGACTTGGACTTTTCTTTAATCAAGTATAAGTATCCATATCGGGAATAGTCGTCAATAAATGTGATGCAATAAAAATTTATACACAAAGTAGCCGTGTATGGTCCATTAATATCAGTGTGAATAACCTCCAACATGTCAGAACTTCATACTGCGGATTTCTTCCTTATTTTAGTTATCTTACATCTACAACAGTATACGAAAGTTTTTATATCACTTTAAGAGTAGACATGATGTCAGCCTTTATAAGCCTTTCTACTCTTTCTCTAGATATATGATCAAGACATTTATGCCACAATGCATAAAACTGTTCCTTAGGAAAAGGCCTTTTGGAAATCACATTTTAAGTTGAATAAGCAACGTACATATCATTAGGAGATAAACATAATCGATACAATCTATTAGATAAATTGCAACACCCAACCTTATTTGAATTATAAAACATAAAAACACTATTACTCTTTATTTCAAAATAGTATCCACACATATCCAAACAAGATACAGAGACTAAATTATGTCTAAAAAAGGTACGTAAAAAGTGTTTCTCAGTATCATCCTAAAACCAGAATCTAAAATTAAAATAACATCTCCCACAAACTCGACGTGAACTTTAATGTTATTTCCCATAGTGAGCTTTAATTCATCTTGATTTGGCGTCCTTCGATTTATGAACCCCTATATAGTAAACGCAACATGATTAGTCGCACCGCTATCTAACCACCAAGAATTGGTCGGGGTTTCAAATAGATTGGATTTGCAAACAAATGCCAAAGAATCATTACCTTTAGGCTCACTCTTGATTCCCTTGGACAACCAAGCTTTATACTTATTGCAGCGTTTCTTTACGTGTCATTTATCCCTACAAAAGTAGTAAATAATAACATCCTTCTTGAAGAATGCTTTATTAGGGCCCAAATTGCTAGAAGGACCAGCAACTTTAGAATTTCCTTTATTATTATAAGGACTAGTAGCTTCATAATTACTTTTATGAGTATAATTTTTCGACTTCTTATCATTGTCACTACCAAAATTAGAAGTGTAAATGGCAAGGTGCCCTTTATCTTTCTTCAATTTTTCTTCCTTTGTCACACTACCTTTGCAATCAAGTCATTAATTGACCAAGTCTCATCTTGAGAATTATAATTGGTCTTGATAATCCCAAAATCAGGGGAGAAAGTATTTAGAGTTTGATGCACAATGCAAGCAGTGGGAATAACAACATTGAGAGCCTGAAACTTTGTCTATTAATCTATCATCCTCATAACATAATCTCTAACTCCACTAAAACCATCATACTTCATATTAGATAGTGTTTGCAGGTGTGTCCCTATCTCAGCATTAGACGAGACACGGTTTCTAGCTACTAAGACTTCCATCATTTGCCTAGCAGTACAGTTCGTAGACAAACTACTTTTCACATGTTCCTGAATGGAACGCTTCATGAACAACAAACAAATTCGATTGCTATTTTCCCAAGCAACAAAATGTGCTTTCTAAGCTTCTATACCCTCGGCAGTAAGATATGCCGACTGATCGGCAATAAGAGCCATATGAACATCAACCATCTCCATAGCAAACAAAAAATCTTCTCTCCATCTCTTAAAGTTTGAACTAGCAAGAACCTCAATTGTGACAGAGTTACCATTTACAAAAAAAAAAAAATGACCAAAAAAATAAGCAATATATATAATTAGCATCATGTGAGCATTGTATAACTTGACGTACAAGTACATGTCCAGAGAGTTACATGTAAAATTATATAATTACTTTTGGGTAGATTACATGATATGTACTTGTATACTTCCCTTACCAATCATTTGTAATATTTCACAAGGAAGCATGATTGTTGCAAAACTTAGTTCTTACATTTGGAAGATTTTGTTTCATAAAAGTTTCTAACAATAATCCATAAACTTTGGGATGTGAGGAAATGAAAAAATTTTGGTGGCGGCAAGATTTATGGATGAAATTGGAAAGTTTTATTAAATAATTGGGTTTGAGCATACTTTCTGGAGAAAATTCCAAATAATGACCCGAAGTGGACTAATTTTCTCAAATAAGCACCCGAAATGAACTGTGTGTCAGATAAAGACCTAAAATGAATCCATTGTCTCAAATAAGGACCCAAAATGAACTGTGTGTCGATAAAAACTTAAAGTGAATCCATTGTCTCTAAATAAAGACCTGAAGCTTCTTGGTCAACCAAAAATTCACCGGCTATCAAGCATGTGACATTTCGACGATTAGAGTTTGGGCAATTTTATCCAAAAAAAATCTAGGGAAAATTAACAAATCTTAAAACCGAAACAAAAAAAATCCTCAATTTTCTACGGTCTCCCCATTCCTTGTACCCATCCTCTGCAAAGTCAAAGATCAAAGTTCTCCCCATTCCTTGTACCCATCCTCCGCAAAGTCAAAGACCCAAATTCTCTGCTGGTCGAGTAAAGCAAGGGGCGACGAGAATTGAGTCGCGACGATGACCGAACAACGATTTGGTTGAGGAGCAGCGGGGGAAGAAGAAAGAAGAAAACACAAACATCTAAATAAATAACCTAAACTTAATTAATTTACAATTTTCTCTTTTTTCCAATCACAAATTTTTGACAAAATTGCCTCTATTTTAATCGCCGGAAAATATTTGCCGGCAAGGTCCTTAATAGAGATTAACTTGATCATTTCGGATCCTTATTTGACATAAAAATTTACTTCAAGTCCTTATTTGAAACAATGGGTCCACTTCGGGTCCTTATTTGACACAAAATTCACTTTTGGTCATTATTTGAGAAAATAGATTCACTCCAGGTCCTTATTTGGAATTTTCCCTGCTTTTGGAAAGTTGGCTGGGTCGGGCCACCCTTCAGCCCCATTTACATCCACCCCCGGGGAAAATACAGTATTGAGAGAGCTAATGAGTGAAGGTCACGGAAATGAAGAGAAGAAGAAAAATAGAGAAAGGTCCATCAGTAATGGGGACCAGGAAAGAGACCCGGATGACGCTTTTATCCAGAATGGTTTCAGGAAGGCTACCATTGCGATGAAGGCAGAAAAGACAGTATGTGCACATGCTTTCTATTGGATGCTTATATCGAACCACTAATTAAAAGCATGGTTGCAATTATAAAAAGAATCCGTATATGATTTATGGGCTGTGCATGTGAGTCCAATATATCCGTATTCATGATATTAATTAGTCTCACGTGAAATCCATGTGATCTAAAGATTGGAATGTATTGGGCTCATGTGCACAGAATATGGACATCACCCATAGATGTCTATATTTTATAACCTACTAATCGAGGACGTTGTTTATGGAAATTTCTTCCAATTTGGAAAGTGCACGGTGTCAAGAAATTTAAATTAGCCATTTTTTTCTTATCCTTGCACGGACAAGAAGAAAATGGAAATAGAAGATAGTCGTGGCACAGCACTAATGCCACCAAGTGAATAACTTAATATTGGAATAATTAATAAACACCCGCCTAGGTAGACTCGTTCGCTAAATATTTAAAATTCGCAATCGTTCAGAAAGCATGTGCTCTCCACCTAGAAAGCTTATGCTTTCCATCCTGCCTTTTCATTTGTTCATCTTCGTCTTCTTGTGCTGCAGGAAGGCATCCTCTCTTCATTTTTGCTCATCAAAGGAGAAAGGGTGAAGTCAGACAAAGGCAAACAGAGGGATGCACCGATTCGTTTCAAGTCGTTCCGTTGCGGTGCTTGTTGCTCCGACTCTTCTCTTCATGCTTGTATTCTATCATCTCAAGAAGAAGAAAAAGAGTGAAGAAAAAGAGAGCACTGAGAGACAATCTGCTCCTTCGCTCATCTCTCCGATACCTACAAGAGGAGGCACCGATCGATATGATGTATTCTTGAGCTTTAGAGGCTCAGATACCCGCAAGAGTTTCACCGATCACCTCTACCATAGTCTGGTCAACGCAGGGACTGTACCGATTTGTGTGTTCAGGGACAATAATAGCATCCCAATTGGCAAGGAATTTGGTTCACAGCTTCTCAATGCCATCACACAATCTAAAATTTCGATCCCCATCATCTCTGAAAATTATGCTTCGAGCAAATGGTGTCTCCGTGAGCTCATTCATATGATGCACTGCAAGAAGAGCATGTCACATATGGTGTTGCCTATTTTTTATAAAGTGGACCCATCGGATGTGCGGAATTTAAAAGGAAATTTTGGAAAGGCCTTCCGTTCGCAGAAGAAGCAGTTTGATGAGAAGGATATTAGGGAAGGGCGACAAGCACTTTCACAAGTGAGTTACTTAAGTGGATGGGAATCTGAGAAAATTGCAAACGGGTACTTCACTTCCCCCTTGAACTTCTTTTCTTTTTTTTTTTACCAAGTGTTGTTATACCCGCAAAACCAATGTAACAGATGAACTGCTTCCACTATGGCACCTATAATTTCATACGGTGTTCCCAAAACGTCGGTAAAATGTCCCGACGAACAACCATAGTGCCCCAAAGACGACAAACACCAGTATTCCCCAAGAAGCATTCTGAAAACTAAACGAACAACAACCAAAATCAAGGTATCCCATAGTGCCCGAGAATTTTACAATAGTCTCCAATCCAAAGCAAAAAACAAAGAAATGACAACCCCTCCAACCAATATTATTGATCATCAAAGAGTATGCCTACGGAGGACTGTGATGCTCAGTTATCCAAAGCCTGATCAGCACTATACAAAATCGACCAAAGGATCAGACATTTCGCATTAACCTTGTCTAGGCTCATAATCTCTTCTTATTTTTGTTGTTTGACAGGCATGAGGGAGAATTGGTAAAACTTGTGGTCCAAACTGTTGTAAGCGAGTTACGGAAAGATTTTCAGCTAGATGTTCCTAAGCAACTAGTTGCACTTGATGGTCAAGTGAAGGAAATTATGTTTTGGATAGACAGTCCTTCCGTTAATGCTCGAATGATTGGAATTTATGGTATGGGTGGAATAGGCAAGACAACTCTTGCCAAGTGCATCTACAATCAACTCTCAAATAAATTTCTACATGCCAGCTTCATTCCAGATATTCGAGAAACTATCCAACGCCACCGTATTGAGGATCTACAAAGTCAACTAATAACTGATATACTACGGATCAAATATCAAGTGTCTAAAGTTGATGATGGAATTAATATAATCAAATCTAGATTCAAAGGAAAAAAGGTTCTCATTCTTCTAGATGATATAGAACGGAAGGATCAATTAAATGCTTTGGCTAGAGAACGTAACTGGTTTACTTCAGGAAGTATTATCATTGTTACAACTAGATATGAAGCTATCCTTGATCAATCTGAATTTGAGGTAGACAAGAAGTATGAATTGAATGAAATAGACGAGAAGCATTCTTTGCTTTTATTTAACAGACATGCATTTCATATGGACCATTCTTTGAGGAACTTTGAGGATATCTCTCATGATATTATATCTACCATGGGTGGGCTTCCCTTGGCTCTTGAGGTCATAGGTTCATACTTGTATGGAAAAACAAATCGAAATGTATGGGATGATCTATTGAAGCAATTAAAAGAACAGCCGCATAGAGATGTGCAAAAGATCTTGAAGATAAGTTATGATGCATTAGATGATGGGCATAAGGAGATTTTTCTTGATATTGCATGTTTCCTTATTGGAAAAGAGAGCAAATTTGCTATTTACATGTGGAATGACTATGGATTGTATGCAAGTCAAGGAATTGAAGAGTTGAAGCTGAGGTGTTTAGTAAAAATTGGAGATGATGGTAAGTTAAGGATGCACGATCAATTAAGAGATCTTGGAAGGAGCATCATTTACCATGGACAACTGCATGAGGGATGTAGCAGAATATGCGTCAATAAGGAAGCCTCCAAAGTCCTAATGGAGAAAAAGGTAACATGTGGCACTCTTTTTTCTTTCCCTCTTCCTCATATTTTTCATATTTCTAATCTGGTCTATCCCAATCTTGATTCCAGTATAAATTGATGCTCCTATTATTTAACATCCATTCATGTCCATCATAGATCAACTGTGACAGCTCAATGGATTATAAATATTCCAAGGATAAAAATATCATATTATTTAGTTCATTGAGAAAAATTACACCTTTCAAAATTCTGATTTACAAACAATTTAAGATCCTTTAGTTATGGTTCTACCAAAAAAAAAAAAAAAAAAAAAAACTTCGTTTACATGGAGCATGTAATTTTCATATATAGTTGAAATGATTGATAATTTAAAAGATAAAGTTGAATTATAAACATCATAGACCAAATAAGTGAAGATTTCTTGGTTAAACAATCAATAGATAATATGTGCCAATTAAAGTGATTAATAATTAAGGAAAACAGTAGCATTTATTAAAAAAAATCATACTTGTCAAGCGAACGTATTGTGGTGTCCCTCTACCAGTTTATTGTCTCTTTTCATTCCTCTTTCCTCTTAATAGATACAATGGCAAAACTCCACAATGGGTGACGATTTGGCTGTTCTTCCTCTTACCACATTGCATGCATGATAGAATATTTCGCGACCCGGCAACGGGATTGGAGACTTTTAAGTTATTATGTTTTATTACACTTTAGGCTCCATTTATTTTGTAAAAAAAAAAAATGCTGAAAAATATTTTTCTTATTTTTTGGCATTTGAATCACTTAGGAAAATGAGGCAATGAGAAACATTTTCCTAGTCTCTATGTTTAAATTTAGAAAAATAATTCTCTTTAAAATATCAGAAATCATTCTCCAAAAAATGACTATATATCAATGTTTCGACTAGAAACTCTACATTAGGGCAAAGGAACCCCAATGCTTGTTCCCGAGCCCTTGACAATGGGACCTTGACCAAGCCTAGCTCTAAAGAAGTCAAGGCCAAAACCTCGGTGCTCGGGTCTTGGTCCAAGGAGGTTGGGCTTGGGACACTGGGTACCTATGGCTGGGCATAAGACTTTGGTATTGTTGCCAAACTCCTCAGTGCCTCGGTTCGAGCCCACAAATGTTGGGCCCGAGACGACATGCTTGTGCCCAAATCTCTAATACTCAGGCTTGGGCCCATTGAGGCTAAGCCTCGGTTCATAGCACCTAGGCTCGAGACCCTACACTTGGGATCAAGCCCATCAAGGCTAGGACTGTGATACTGGTACCAATGCCCGAGTTCCCGTTACCCAAGCCATGTCCATCAAGGCCATGCCTATTTCCATTGAGGTTAGGATTAGGACCTTGGTGCTTGGGCCCAAGCCTTTGTCCCTGGTACCCAAACCCGTGTTCATCGAGGCCGAGCTCAAGATGGTGTCGCTGACTAGATCCATGTTGCCCATGCTCGAGTCCTTGGTGCTTGAGCTCGGGTCCCAAGTCCATTGAGGTTGGGTTTGGGACAGTGGCGTTTGTTTTGGGTCAATCAAGGCCAGGCTTGAAACCACAGCGCCCACGCCCATCAAGATCGAGCTCGAGCCCAGGTCCTTAACCCCTATACCTAAATCTATTGAGGTTGTGATCATGACCCCAAAGCCTATCCCTCAATCCCCATTGCCGAGGTACATCGAGGCCAAGCTTGGTCTCTAATGCCTAGGTTGAGGTCCATCAAGGTTGGACTAGGGACCTTGGTGCCAGTCATTAGTGCCTAAATAATATATGTCTATTTAGGAAATTCAAATTAGATTTTCCTTATCGAATGATGGAAAATATTTTCTAATTTATTTTTAGGTTTCAACAAACACAAAAAAAGTATTATCATTTTTTTAAATAACTTATTGAAAAACATTTTCTGTAAATATCTGCAATACAAATGGAGCTTTAGAGTGATACTTTTTCTCATTGCCGAGAGCAAGAAGACCTTATGTATAATCTACAATTTTTTTTTCTTTTTGTTTGGTGGTAGAAAGTGACCGCTAGGGGTTCCCAAGCTCAAGCAGTAAGGTCATTTGGGCAGAGTCCAAAGATTTAGAGCTGATCATGGCTTTGACCGTACAATGAAGTCGCTGGTGATTTTTGTGGAGTTTTTTTTAAAGGATTGTTGTTATAGGCAGATGGGGATTTTTGTTATAGCATTAACTTCCATTTTGTTTGATAAAAATGAAATAAAAACACAAAAGATTACAAAAATGAAACACAAAATAAAAAAGAATTGGCCGATTCCATGTAAACCCTAGAATCATAGATTCGGCTCTGAGGTCGGTTCCATGGTATACAAAATAGATTTTGGAATTTAAAAATGGAAATCAATGTGATAAGATAGGCTCAAGTTCTAGTTTCAAGTAACTTATCCTAGAATTGCACACCCCTACAATCAACTAATGGACTGGAGTATGGCCTATGTGGCACAATTAGATTATGCAACATTTTCTTATGACTTCCACATGCATCAATTGTGTCCAACGTTAGTTGCCACATAATCCTATCAAGAGTGATTGGTTTCAGAAGATAGCAATTGAGAACTGAACCAATTGGTTTTGTAACTGTTGATTCCAGTCCATTTTTTATATTTTCAGTAAAAATCAGATTTCATAGTAAAATAAATAAGTTGCATCATTTCACCACAAAAACATGGTCAAGATGTTGAAGATCATGGTTCTATTCTCGATTAGTCCAAAAGCATTTTAATTTCAAAGCGGCTTTGAAACCAGGCCCGAACCAATTCCCTGGTCAAATTCGGCCTTGGATCAGAAAACCAAATCATAAAACAAATGGCAAAAGAGTAATTTCTCCCTTTTAGAGGGCACTTTTTCTCTGACCATCCCCATAACACCCCTTTGGCGATTATATAATATCCTCTCCATCAACACGTCCTGTGAGCCCAACTTTTATCATCATCCTCTTATTATTTTAAAAGTTATGTTAATTTACAAAGCTCACATAAGAATAAGTATAATGTTAGCAGAGCCGCATATAGCCTGTGTATAGAGTCTTGTAGACATTAAACAAATTCCAACTACATAAATAACACCATTTCTAGGTCGAATTTTTCCTTAATGTCTCACCCATGCATTTTCTTGAAAAGGTTGAATGAGGGGTGCTACTGGCTTTAAGTTACTTTGCTCTAAAAATGAGTACTGGTTTATAATTTCTAATTCACCTATTAGGATGGCATACCCATGCTAAAAATGAACACCATCAATTTACATAAAGATACCTCCAGAAAACATATGTGACAAAAGTGGGTACTAACAACTATATAAATTCCATAACGGTGGGTACTCCAGTACCTCTCATTGCCAGGTTAGACATAAAATTAATTCTGACTAGATAGTTCAAACAAGAAATTATTTGTACTTAATAGTGCAAGGAATCAAACTTGTATCATGTGCCTAATCTACATATACAAGCACATTTCTTAACCACCAAACCAGCTGCGTGGGGTTGCTTCTCAGACATTTAAGCTATATCTTTCAGAGAACGATCAACTGTTTCATTGCTTTCAGTAACTTGCTTCTAATTCCGAATCCAAAAGAAGTTGACCATTTGATACATTGAAATATTAAAAAAAATATAATTACCAGACATGTCTCTTTGGCTTTTAACAAAGCGTGGCTGGGTGCTCCCTTTGATCTAGAATCGCACCGCTGCGCCATTCAAGCAACTGGCTGAGTCTTGCTGGAGGTCCAGCCATTGACCAGTAGCTTTGGCTACTTGTGACCTGCGTCATGGACACATCTCAGTTTGTCTTTGGACGTCCGCTCGGTGCCAAAGCTCCAAAATTTGCATACGGATTCGGATATCCATATCGAGTTGGGGCTTGATTTATTTATGGTGGAACTTGAGACACTAATCCAATAAAAAGTTTTGTCTATGTTGGAAATTAATGCTCTAGCTTTTCAAACGTTGATACTTGAACGTTATTGAACACTGTCACTGATCAACAAAATTTATGGGGAAAAATATAAGTATTGTTATCAAAGTCATTCAAAACGATATGGTATTCTTTTCACCATATTCTACTAATAAAATGATCTGCATGTTTTTACTTATAAGATGCAAAAAGAAACGGCGCCAATCTTAGTCAGATAACTGTATTTCTCTAGAAACTTTCATATGGCAAAGTTTGCTAAAGGATATTGCCCAGCATCCACAAACTGTTGTTCCATATGCCATGCTACCATGAAAGGAAGTTAATTAGTCCATCTTTAGTTGGTCTGAAAGCAACTTTTTTCCCGATCCCCGTCAAAATCTAAACTATTTTCCAATTTCTAAAAAATATATTGCCAGAATATCATCACATCACCTTTTAAACATACTTTACAAGAAAAATTTCAATCATGTGCTTCATTAGCTACTTAACAAGTGACCCATGGGCACTCTTTCATAAATCTTTTGAAAAATTATGAATACTTAATACAGTAAACTTAAAGTCAACAATGGCATGTTTTGAAAGTTTCCTGTATTTCGTCTTGCATAAAAGTCAAAATGCATGGGCTACAAAATTCTAAAAAAAAAAAAAAAACAATATGTAAAACATTGAGGTGCTTCTGTCTTAGGATTTTTTGAAGCAAGAAGCATTTTTCTTTTTATATTCATTTTTAAATATTGTTGAAATTTCAAAAGATTATCAGATAAACAACACTTAAAAAAATTTAAAGCCAATCTGAACACTGAATAGATTCATTTGATATATATAGGAAACTAAAAGGATCCAAGCAGTTCGTCCCGACGACTATTGTGGTGACCCATTTTTGGATGGTGGGCCCGCTGACCATCTCCAGACATATACAAATGAGCATTTGAAAAACATACGGCGCTCAAGGTTCCTTCAAATGAGAGGGGCAGGTTTAAGCAGAGTCTATGATGAACTGTATTTTGAATTACGATGGCTTCATTGGTTTGATATTGAACACAGCCTGTCTTTTTCGGCAATAAATTTGTATATACCGAAATTAGTTGTGCTGCAATTGTCACACAGCCAGATCACAGAGGATTCTGCAAAATGGAGTTCACGCATGGTAAGATGGAAAAAATAACATCCCTTGTGGTTTTTTTTTCTTGTCAATCCACTCATGTTTTGATAGCCTTTTCTCCTTCGTATAGATTGCAAAGGGGCTGAAAGTTCTCGAACTTGAAAGTTGCAATGATTTAAGAAGTACTCCCGATCTCTCGGCTTTCACACAATTGGAGATTCTCATCTTAAGACAATGTTACAAACTGAAGAAAGTCCACCCTTCTATTGGCAAAGTCAAGAGCCTCATTTCGCTGGACTTGAGTGGATGTAAAAGTCTCGAAGTGCTACCAAGAGAAATGGGCGAATTAGAAGAACTAAAAGAACTTATTTTGGATGAAGCTATTATTAAAGACATTCCTACGTCAATTGGTTCTTTGAGGAAGCTGGAGATACTGAGTGCCTTCCGTTGTTCCTCTTTGAGGCAAATTCCTAACTCAATTGGAAATCTTTCTTCTCTTCAACATATTAACTTAGGGGGTTGTCAGTCATTGAGAGAAATCCCAAGCTCAATTGGAAACCCTTCTTCTCTCCAACACATTAACCTAGGGGATTGTCAGTCATTGAGAGAAATCCCTAACTCAATTGGGGATTTACAGAATTTGCAACATCTAGACATTAGTAGTTCTGGGATTGAAAAGTTACCTAGTGTTATTGGAAGGTTGAAAAAACTCCAGAATCTAAGTCTCGGGTTTTGCACTAATGCAAAAGGCGAAATTCCAAGTGAAATTGGTGAGTTGTCTTCACTCAAGATTCTAAAAATCATTTGTGCACATATGTCTTACCTACCAGAAAGCATTCAAAATCTTTCTTCTCTCCAACACCTTAGCCTACAGGGTTGTTACAAGCTTTGGGAGCTACCAGAGCTTCCTTCCGGCTTAACATATCTGGCACTCTCTTGTCAAAGCCCTAGGTTGCCACAGCTTGACAAATTGAAGTACTTGGAAGATTTGACAATAGATTGTAGTTCCATTGAAACATTGGACCTTTCACAATTAAACCGTTTGAAACGGTTACATGCTAAGTATTGCCATAATCTAGTTGAAATTCAAGGCCATTATAATTTGAAGTTCTTAGAGGAGATATGTATATTTTGCTGCATGTCCATTGAAAGGCTGATTCTTCCAGAATTGCAGTGTCTACAGCAATTACAGGCTATCTACTGCGACAATCTAGTTGAAATTCGAGGTCTTGATAAGGCAGAGTTCCTAGAGGCATTGGATATCTCTCATTGTGGATCTATTAAAAGATTACCAAACCTCTCATGCTTTGAGACCTTGGAAAAGTTGAACATCAATGGCTGTCGTAATCTCTGTAGTCTTAAGTCTCTTGAGAGATTCTTGTCTTGCCGAAGCATATGCATAACAGGGTGCCAATCCCTAGAAGAACTACCAAACCTGTCTAAATTTAAAATTTTAGAGAATTTCACGATGACCTATGTGCTTGGTGTTACTAAGATTCCTGGGGTTGAGGAATCAAGATCTCTCACACACATAGATATCTCAGGATGTAGATCGATAGAGGCTTTGCCAGATTTGTCGGGATGTGAGAAGTTACAATCTTTAGTGGTACGAGGCTGCAAAAAGCTTACTCAGTTTCGGGGACTTGAAAAGTTGAATTTGATTTATTTGGATATTTCGGGGTGCAATGCATCAGAAATCATGCCGAAATTACCTGGAACACACGTCGTTACAAATAATGAAGGGGAGGAATATGTTATTCGTGACATAAGTATTATATTGCGGTGATAATTATATGACAACTCTTATACTCATATTAGAGACAAGTCAAAGTTTCTTTAACAGAGGTAAATAAGCAGTGCACTATCATTTTTCTTCCTAGATTCACCATCTTCTTTTGCAAAGAAGGTTTTCGTTGACAGGGTCATGCACTTTCCTAAATTCCTAGTCTTAAATAGTTGAAGGAGTGGAGGGGTTGTTCGTAGAAGCTGACATGATGCTCAAGCAAAAATCAACATGTAGATCCATATATGGGTCCAGGTACCTTAGAAGGCATTGGTCAT
Source organism: Eucalyptus grandis (assembly GCF_016545825.1). Lineage (NCBI taxonomy): Eukaryota > Viridiplantae > Streptophyta > Magnoliopsida > Myrtales > Myrtaceae > Eucalyptus > Eucalyptus grandis. The sequence continues at coordinate 8,501,841 of NC_052616.1, read as the reverse complement.
CTGGTATGATTCTTCATCCTTTAATAATGAATTGTGTGAGCAAATTGAGTGATACTTTTCTATAATTAAGGAATAGTTTTCTCAACACTGGGTATCCATCTGATCCAGATTTGCCTAAATAAGCTTGTTGTTGATTGCATTATAGCAATGATTTTTTTATTTAGGATCAGTAGGTAGTTTTGGCAGACTGCAAACAGACTAGCGGCTTGTGAGGCAACAGGAGAAGATATTAACATAGGTGAACAAGAATTACCCGATAATTTACAGTTTAATTTTCGGTAAACCCAGGATTCGAACTCTTAATCTAGAAGCAATGATCTTCAGCTACTTAATATCGTGAACTGCGCTGCAAAGTCCAATTTTAGCTAATTCTGAAGTTAATAGTCTTAATTGAAAAAATCCTTGGACATTTTGAATTCCTTTTTGAGTTATCTTGTGTCAAATTTGATTGATGACAGATTTCATGTTTAGAACAAACATCTTTCGTTCTTCCGCAACGATCGAAAACCCTGTCAAGTTTCTTATTGTTCTCTCGATGTTCCTCTTGAACCTTCCAAGACGAGCATTATTCCCAGTAAGTATGAGAAACTCAGCTAAAATAAACATCATGGTTCAAGTGTTTTTGGTTGTCGATTAAAAAAATTGAAAAGTAGTTTTGGCTAGTTTGTCGTACATGATTGTAGACCAGATTTTTATAATCAGTAGTCAGAACTGTTGTTTTTCAAGATTACGAAGCAAGGTAAACTGGCGCTGCTTTTGTGACAGGTCGGGTGGTCTATGTAATGAAAGGCTTACTTTTGGACTTCAATTAAATAGAGCTGTAAGGATGAAGTTTTGCATAATTGGGACAATTGTTTGCCCATTCTGTTAAACAGGTTGGGGCGAGGAGCACAAGAGTTTACTCACTAGTTTGCATCCCAGTTGATCCTATTATTGTGATGGAATCATTTTATCACATGATTGATCTGGGTCTTGCTAACTTCGCTGAAGAATTTCAAATTCCATTCCAGAGACCAATCAAAATGACGGGGGGATTTTGCAGAGGAATCGTCAACAACGGTTCAGTCTTGCATGCAAACCTTGAAGAGGCTTGTAGGTCAATTGGAGTGTTTACTGGAGGTTTTGATGCTTGTGAAGATCCAAACACTTAATCGGGTCTCAACAGCACAGACGGGAATGACTGTGAAGGTAGTTTCTTCATCCTCATTAGGTTCTACTTGTTAATCTTATATGTATCTGCTGATTTCTTCTGTATGGAAACCTAATGCAGAGTTGTCTGATGCTGCTGCGTTTTGATGATATCACTCTCAAACTCAATGAGGCTCTACAGAGGGAGGTGAGATTGCCAGTCATACCATAACTACAAGGGACTAACTTGTCTGCTTATATTATATGAGCGGTGGGATTTCACCTTAAAATTAGTATACAAGGATGCATGATGACAATCTCATCCGTTTTCTGTAAGTCTATTAGTGTGGTAATATTCTTTGAATGTTGCTGCATAGGTTTCAGATTCGATAAGCTCAGTTCTCATGTATGCATTATTGAGTTTGTAAAGTTGAAATCTGCATCAAAGCAATATATTCTGTATTGCTGATTTTGCTAATTGCGTATTGTGAAATAACCAAGTAACAAGGACAGCTTTCTGTTCCGTAGTTTAGGCAATTCAGCATTACAGCATTATCTTATTAACATCAGCTCTGTTCCTAAACACAAACAAGGAAAGCGTTGCTGATTGCTTACTCCTCCCACGTTTGTTGTTTGCTTTTTCATCGGCTAGCTAATGAAGTCTCTGTTGATTGTGGTCCAGCTACAACAATTAGAGACATCAGGAATGTGTGGCAAGATATGTCCCCAGATTTTGGTGTTGGGGCAAATGATGTTTATGCGTTTGTACCTTATCTTTCATGGGGTAGATTGTGATGCTATATGGTCTCAAATATCTCATTTATTGATAATTAGTTGATCCTATCCTTCTTGTGTAGATTCAAGCTGCATTTCATGAAATTCAAAGGAAGTTCCTAAACACGGAAGGATGGAGAAGAGGGCAGGAATGAGCAATGTCATCAGACATTATGGAAAGGCATTCCAAAATTTGTGCTATTGGCGTTTATCGTGTGCTCCGTGTTATCAACCATCTTCATAGGATTCCTGATATTAAGCGACCTCCTCAGTAGAGTAGGAGTCCTTTGCAAGGTTGGACATCGTGCTATTCTTTAGCAAAGGCTGAAGCTCAAAATGCTTGCAGGAAGACCGCATGTGGAGGTGGTTCTGTACGTGAAGTTGAGCATAAAATAAAATTCGTTAACAAGATTAACGTTTAGATGTCCACTTCAAGCTATAAATTTGTGACTGCAAGAGAAACCTTTTTTCATGGGAAAGGCAATTGTCTTGGAATCAGCAAAAAATCTGTCAAATGAAGCCAAGAGTTTGGTTGAATAGTTTTCCAAGAAGATGGTAGTTTCTCATTTGGAAGAATTCTGAACATGAAATAGAAGTTTTCATTAGTGGACAATCATCGCCCTCGTCTGGTTACCTCAGAAAATTCATATATTGGCATTTTGCACTCCTTCTCCCCCCACTCAAGCTTCTCTCATGGCAGAGCAGTGACGGTAGCTCAGAGTCCTCTTTCAAAAGCTTAGCGACTTTGCATGACTACGACTATAGGTCCTCCATTTCTCTGATCTAACCTGCTTCCTCTTGATCACGGTTCTCAGCTGTGACTTCGCGTCTCTAACTGCCATTGTTTCATATTTCCTCTGCTTCAACTTGATTTGCAGGTTTTTCACCTTTCGCGTTTCATTAGCTCATATTTCTAGAAATCATAGTTCATTTCTAGAATTTGCAAGCCCAGTACCGTAAATTTAATTGGCTTCTCGTGTTTTGCATGGCTTCTCTGAAGCTGGAGTGTGTGGTACTGAAATTGTCTTTCTTGCATATGGTGTGATGTCTGCAATGACCAGAAGCGATGAATCATGGCCATAGCTATTAGAAATCAGAATAGGCTCACTATTCGCTTATGGACTTGCACAAGTTGCAACCCTGAATCTTCCGTGTGGGTTACTTGTCAGTGCAGTTCCTTGGTCTTATTTACTAAACCTGTCTTAAAAATGTGAAGCCCACTCTGTTCTCTGGTAGTAACATAAGTGGAAACGACAGTTCATTCTCTTTAACATTTTCAATAACAAATATAGTTATATTGCTAATTAAGATAGAGATATGACGTTGTTTTCCTTTCATGCTTGTTTTTATCATAATGACATGCGTCATTGTGTCTGTTTTGCCAAGGAGAATAATTGTGGTTAAGGCCTGTGAGAGATTATGTAGGCTACTTCTTGCATTTTACAAGTCATGTACATTGTAGTATAAAGAATGACTTAATGAAAAGTAAAACGGGAACTTTAGATCCTTGACTTTACTCCTTGTGAGTCGAATTTTGGAGCATGTTGCTCTCAGACTGATTAATCCTCCAATGATAGGTTTATAGTCACGGCCAAGAGGAAAATGATAGGTTTATAGTGATCATTCTGCCGATCACATCAAGATTTTTCCACATAATGTCAAGCACCTGCTGTTGCACTCGGACTGGCAGTAGAATGTTTTTTTTTTATCAACATCTATATATAATCAGAAAATCCTTTCTTCTACCACCATATTGTTGAGCGCAATATTCTCCTAACCTTTTGTTCTGTGATATCCTTTTAAGGTTCATCCTGGATGATCTATCTAGATCTAGATAAGGTATCTGTTGGAAGTAAACATGAGTTCTTTTTCTTGTAGATAAGGTATCTTCTTGACTAATTGAGATAGATACACATTATCCCAATTTATCAGTCAATCCTTCTAATCTGATCTCTATTCATTCTGAGTAGAACATGCAGAATTTTCTTTGTGCCAGTCATCGCTGTGGCAATGATGATCAATTCTCATGAGTAGGTGAAGTTATACTTCGCTTTGCTGTCCATCTATATTTTGGAATAACATAATGTTTGTGAGGGACTTCAGGATATATGTTTCGCTGAGGTTAAAAATTAGAAAGTTCCAGATGGAGCTTAGTCAGGGATCAACGTTGCTAGCATCATGATGTACGGTGGTGGCTCGACTATTAACCTTAAAATGCTGAAAGTCAGATGAATTCTCTCAACTAAAGCCGTTTTTTATCTGCACCTTCTTTGATATTGCCAACGATTATAATTATTTTTTGAGGACATACTTAGCAGTGGATGACACATTTAGATCATCACCGGAAGTAGAACATCTATGACACGGAAACATGACATTATGTCAGTGCCATGGCTCTTCTTCTCTGATACTTCATTAGTTGAGATGCTTTTGGCTTTTCTCTTTGTCGCATGTTAGTTGGATTTCTCCTCTTATCATTGTGGCAATTATTCCTATTTCCAAGTATAAATGAAGGAAAATGTAAGTTCTGGGTATTGATGTAAATTATTTAGGAGGCCTTTCATAGCGGAATGTGATATAACCATTAACTCTTGCTTCTTGCTTCTGTGATTACTCCTTTAGAATTACAAAGAAAAGTTCTCACTTTAGTCCCTGACTTCTTTCGATACCAACATTACGGTTATTCATTACATCCATTAAAATCTAATCTAAACCATACTTATGTAGGTTTGTAGAGTTGCTGCATTAAATTCGTTATTTAGGAGTGCTTCAGACTATTGTTCTTCCTCTCCCTAGCGGTGCCTTGAGCCCACGACCTTGAGATTTGACTCTCTTTCAAGACCAACCACAAGGCCAATCAGAAGGCTGGTGCTGCAGATAGATACTACTCGCAACAGTGCGGATCCTCATTGCAGTTCGTTGATATAAGTGTTCGGTTCATCCCCGATAAGCATGTATGGGATTGTTCAAGCCGCATTCAAGGCTTTAGGAGACTTTTAATATCTCGATTCGTTTTCTGCTGTTGTTTATTAGGGAAGATCCACTAGAGATTTATTTGGTAGGACATCCCTAAATTAAATTGTGGTATTGTTCGTTTTAGGCCATCTCATGCCGAACCTCACGGGTTTGTCTTTTAGGGTACAGGCACTTTTGCAAGAGCTCACCATCTTGATAGGACTTTAGCCTAGGCTTGCTTAATTTTGGAATTCCAAAGTAAAGTTTACCGTTACATCAAAAGGCGGGAGATAAAGACAATTCAAACTTTTAGGGACCGCTCCTTGGTCTCCAAACAACGTCTGAGGGATCGTCGCAGATATAGTGAAATGACTACTGCAATAGCTGTCCCCAATTCTTTCCACGGCTGCCCTAGGGGTGCATCCATATCTCAACGAAGGAAGGAAATTATGAAGGATCTCAGAGGACGGCTAGCCGTCGCTAACGGTGGTCTTTAGGGACGGGTCTCAAAGGCATCCTCCATGACACGGCCAACCGGCTCTGCGAACTCTCCCTACTTCTCCTTAATGGCAAGCAAGGTGATGGCTGGCGACTAATCAGGGGCTGGTTTTCAAAGCTTTTACGGATGATTTTGCCCGTTACCCATCCCCCTTCCTCTAGCAGTGCAGTGGCAACTCAAAAAATAGAGAAAAACAATTGGAAATGTAATCGTGATATAGTGAGCAGGCATCAAGTATAATCTTGAGTCAAATAAAAAGAAAATTCATTGTGTAAATTTGTGTTTTAGAAAAGAGAGGATCCAAAATAATTGACGGTCTTGCGAATTTCGCTTCTGTTAATTTTATTTATGAGAAGAAACAAACATATATATAACTCAATTTGAATATCTATTCTTTTTTTGGTTGAATAGTCATGTGGAGTTTGAATCAGACTTTCTATGCAATATATGTCCTTCATTTTCCTCTTGGAACTTCTACTTAATAAATATGGCTATTTCACACTCATTTGTTTATGGTATATTTCGTAATGGAGTTTTAAATAAAGCCCAACGAAACTACTAACTTAGTTTTCTTTCATTTTGTATCCATTGTTTGAATACTCAAATCGATAGGCTATAAAGGATTTTAAAGATTTAATTGCTACACGTAAGGGGAAAAAAAAGCTACCAGACATCTCAATTTTCATTCTTAAGCATGAGAATGCTATGTTTAAAAGTTATTAATTAAGTCAGTAGATTTTTCTTTTCGAGGTAAGCAATTGTATTTACCAATAGCAACTCAAAGCAGGGGTTAATCCTGCTTCAAATCCAGATCACTTACAAATCACCTATCAAGTTTAAGCTTCTAAAGACCCTTGTAAGGCTCGCGCTTTCGGTATCAACACTGTTTCAGATTTAAGCCGATAAATAAAAAAAGAATCAACAGTTTCAATCGCACAAGTGCCTGCACTGCGAATTCGGAGGAATCAAATTGATTTTGACTAGGTTTTATACTGTTTCTAGATTGATCTATCTTAATTGAGAGACAATAATTGAAAAAGAGACACGAATTAATAAATAAAGGGCCAAGAAATTGGATATTGCAGAATGGTCCTCCTCTTCTTCTCCGATATTTTTTCTTCCATCTCCACCCTTCCGCAGCTCTTTGGCTGATGGTAGAGATGATCAAATGTACGAGCTCGAATTCGGTGTAATGAGAAATTTGTTGGCCTGTTTTCACATTAATTTCAATCAAATTATTAACATTTAAACGTCTAAACTTTTCAAGAATTTCAAATTTGAAAAAAAAGGGGCCGAAGTATTTTAAACAAAAAGTCAAAATCAAGTCTTAATAATCGGGTTAAGCTTGAACGCTTCACATATGCTCTTGTTCGTGGCAATCCATGTGTGGTAGTTCGGAGCTCACCTCATCAGTTTCTGCACTCTGCCTGACCTCCACCGACTCCTTTAAAATTAAAGAAATAAGCCCAATACAAATCCTAAAACTTATCATAAATGTATAATTAAATCATAAAACTTATAAAAAGTACAATCAAGTCCTAAATTTATTAAATTAGTTCAATTGAGTGCTAAAATTAACATTGTCAAATTTACTATTGAAAATGCTGTAACATTTTAAATGAATTTTTATTTTCAGGTGGCTTTTAAAAAATATTCAAATTTTGTAAAATTAGATTTAAAAAAAATAAAACAAGAAAAGCTAAAATTTATTTAAAAACAAAACTATTCCCATATATATATATATATATATATATAGGGCCGACAACGGTCATCGACCTTAGGCAAGGGTGGCCTACCCTAGCTCGGCCTATGGCAGGGCCTCCCGTGCCTGCATTTAGGCACCTCGCTGAGCCTAGTAGGGGTGGTTGACCTCGCCTGTGGTCGACCCTCGCCTAGGGCCGATGAGGCCTCGCCCGGCCGAGCTAGGGCCTCGCCACCTTCCCCGAGGGCGATGACTATCACCAACCCCTCCAACGAGGGCGGCAACAATGAGGAAGCACCCATCGTGCCATTTTCATTTTTTTTTTTGGGAATAATTTTGTTTTTTTAAATAAATTTTAGCTTTTCTTTTTTTAGTTTTTAAATCCAATTTTACAAAATTTGAATAAAAATAATTTTAAAAAGCCACATGGAAAATAAAAAAATTTAAAATACCACGTCAACATTTTCCATTAGTAAGTTTGACGATGTTAATTTTAGCACTCGATTGAATTTATTTTCACAAGTTTTATGACTTAATTACACTTTTTGTAAGTTTTAGGACTCAAATGCAATTTCCCGATAAGTTTTAGAACTTCTATTGCATATCCCAAAATTAAAAGTTCGATAAGCTGGCCCAGCCCGATTCAAGGGTCACTAGCCAGAAAGAACCGAGGTTTGCATCCAGCGTGATTGAGCTTAGCCCGGTTTTGAAATTACTCTACATTCAAATGACAAATCAATATGCACTTAATAGCACCTAAAAGATCATTTAATTTCCGGAATTTCATGGATATTCACTATGACTATTAAATAAAAGTTTAATACCATCGGTGCAATGGAAGTTATTTCCATTTAAGGAAAATTGACACTATTAAGCTTCTTTATCTGGTGTCCTCCCCAGAAACCAAGATTTTCTTCGGCGTTAGTAAAAATTAAAGGATGATCTATAGCAACAAACATTATATCAAGTACGCTATTTTTAGAGGTTTGTTGAATGATATGAATTGAGTTCTTACAAGAACCAGTTGAAACTTTGACTCCATATAGATAAGAATAAATATAGACCTTGTAGCTCACTCCATCTATGATTAGGTCAAATTTCAAATAGAGCGGAATAAAGAACTTCATGAACATTTAGTTTGGATGCGCATACAATGCGTGTGAAAAAAAGAGAGTGCAGATCAGTGAATGTATTTCTTGTGTATATATTAACTTGGAAGTGAATCATGAGAATCGCGTCTTATGGAGGATTGATACAACACAGATAAGTAGAATACTTACCGATAGCATTGGGGTCGGGTATAGAGACACATTGCGACATAGAATTTCATAAATCTCAGGGGACTCATCAAGTGACAAAGGGCTGATTGTCAACCGGCAACTGAACAAGGCGATGGGTATGGTGGTGTTGCCTAGGGAAGGCAGCTCAAGGAGAGGCTAAATCCGCCGCTGCTGTTAAGAGCATCAATGTTGAGGTCGCCGGGGGTGGCAGCAGCCTGTGATGATGGAGGAAGCTTGAGTTCTCCGCTGGGTAGGATGCAGGTGGCTATATTGAATGGTCGACTGCCTTGCACGCCTGTTTAGGGCTTGTTTGTTTATTTTTGTTCCTGTTCCCAGGAACAAAAATTTCTGTTCTTTTGTTCTGGGGAACAAAAAAAGAACAGAAACTCGTTTGTTTACACTTTTGTTCTCAGGAACAAAAATCTATCCTTTTGTTTCCAGGAACAGATTCGAACAGAAAATAAAAAGTCGTTTGTTTACACTTTTGTTCTCAGGAACAAAAAATCTATCCTTTTGTTTCCAGGAACAGATTCGGAACAGAAATAAAAAGTAGAAAAAACTTGTTTCTTGTTCCCGGGAACAATTCCGAGAAACACTTCTTTTTTCTTCTAATTTTTCTTCTTCTTTTTTCTTTCCTTCTTCTTTCTTTTAGCTAGTCGCTGGCCTTAGCCATGGCCGACAACCGGCCGTCGAGGGTCGGCGACCTCACCGGAGCATCACCGGCCCCCGGCGAGGCTGACCTTGCATTGCCTGGGCGAGGCCAAGCCTCACCAGTGGCCTCGGTGGCCAGGCGAAGTCACTAGCGAGGCTCGACCTTGCCCGGCGGGCGCGAGGTCGGCCTCACCTGGCTTGACGAGGCCGAGCCTCGTGCAAATCCGGGCGAGGCTCGGCCTCCCCGGCCACCGGCGAGGCTCGCCCTCTCCAGCCACCACCGGGCAACGCTAACCTGGGAGGTGGCTCGGCGAGGCCAAGCCTTGTCCAGCCACAACAGAGGCTCGGCCTAGCCAGCGCCGAGGTCATTAGCCAAAAAGGAAGAAAGAAGAAAAAAAATGAAAAATATAACAAAAATATTGAAAAATTAAAAGAAACAAAAAAATTATATAAGTTTATCAAACGCATTTCTATTCTTGGAGTAGAAATTTTTACAGCTACCAAGCGTGTTTTTATACTAAAAAATTATTCCTGGAATAGAAACAAAAAAAAAAATATTTTTGTTAAAAAATTGTTCCCTAATATAAATGTTACTAAATGCGCTTTTAAATGCCACTAAGCTCCATTCCTTTTTCCTTATAACGTAGTTGCAACATCGATGGCTTTGTCAATTTGTAAAATGCCGATTCTTTTGTTTTTTATTTATTTATTTTCTTTTTTCTTTTTTTTAATCTATTTTATATTCCTTTTTCATGTTCATTTCATAGTGCACATAAGTGGGATATATGACCAACTCCGAGTGTCGACACCTAGAGTGCCAAAACCCGGTATCGAGGGATATTTATGTGCCAAAATCAAAACAAAATGGATCACTTAAGTGTCAATTTGGCAAAATCCGACTAAAATAAGGATGTGGCAATTTTCCATTGAAATAAGTTCAAAACGGTGTCGTTTTTCACACCGACGTGGCTAAAAATGCAAAAACGACATTGTTTTATCTTAGATTTGATAAATAATTAATATAAAATTAATTAAATTTAAATTTAAATTTAAATTTATTTAAACAATTTTTTTTTTTTTTTTTAAAAGGAGAGGGGGAAGGGACGCGGCCGAGGGCCGAGCTCGCCGCCGCCGCTCCCCGCCGCCACCAAGAAGGGTTGGTGACGGAGGGGTGAGGGTCGGCCGGGTTGGACCCCGACCAACCGACCGGCGGCAAGGGCCCGCGAGCCCTCGCCCGATCCGATGAGGGCTCTGGGAGGCCCTCGTCGCCGATCGGCCAAGGGCCGTGACCCCGCCGACCCTCTCCCCTCGGTCGTCGGCCTTTCCGGCGGCGGCGATGAGGACTCACCCTTAGTTGCCCCCTCTCCTTTTTTTTTTTTTTTTCTTTTTAAAATATTTATATTTTAATTTTAAATGTTTTTAGTTTTTAATTTAATTTTATTAATTTTTATATTAATTTTTTACTACGTCGCACTAAAACAATGTCGTTTTTGCGTTGTTTAGTCACATCACGCAAAACGACGCCATTTTACACTTATTTTGCCGAAAAATCATCACGTCACCACCTTGGCGGGATTTTTGGTTGGATTGGCACTTAAGTGTCATTTCATGCCAAGTTTTGACACTTTGGCTGTACTTCTCCCGGCCAACTCCCAAGTTAATGGAATGAAGCACTAGGATTCTCTTTGTATGCATATGAGCATGAGATTGAAGTAGTCTAGTTTTATCATAATAACCATTTTATTGTTATTTGTCAAAAAGAAAACTATGAGTTAATTTATGTTAAAAAGTAATCGAATCTTGTCGCACTTAACTTCTTATCAATCAAATGTATTACATTTGACGCTCATTCATGAACAGTTGCGATATAGTAGGATATCCAACAAAAAATACCATCGGAGGACCTCAATCCATATCGTTCGAAATCCTTTTCTTTTCTTTTCTTTTCTTTTTCACTAAAGAAGGTTATGAAATATATCTTGAAGTTTTTCTGTGGGATAATCATGCAAACTTCGCACCGCATGAGGACACGAGGGCTCAATTTGTTACGCACTTCTCGTTTTTCACTCTCTTTTTTCTTTCACAGTCTGGCCAATCTCTTGCAGAACCATTCGAGACCATCGTCTACTGATTACTCCTCCCTCGCTTTCATTGTTCTCGTTTAACATCTTTTGTCAAACTAGAATGGGTGGGCCTGCGAGAGCACATTTCGCCTGAATCCGGGGACCATCTTCTCATGAGATGGTGGCGGGTATGTACGATGGGTGGTAGTAAAACGAGGAGAGAACGAATGACGTGTCACTCGAACATTGGTCAAAGCAATAGGGAAGGGAAGAAAAAGCTTGTGAAGTGGGCTCCACATGCCGGGGTGTACCACGCTCTGCAAGAGGCCTAGAGCCACACAAATGGAAAAATCATTGCTATTTTCTCTTTTTCAATAAACACGAATCACTTATAAATACGGTTCAGCCTCATTAAATTTTGTTACCTGAAATCATAACGATCTATTCTGAAATTTTAGCTAATTTATATACGATTTAGCTCACCATATATATATATATAGGAGCTCACTAAATATGAGTTAAAAGGTAAATTTTTGATAATTTCTAACACCTCTAGCAGTAAAAGACCTTCATTTCAATAGCCGGGGAAAGCAAAAGGCTGTCTATCTTGACTTACATTTGATTGGTCACACAATCCCGTTGCAAAGACGACTAACGTCAAAGGCAAGGGTTAATCAGTTAAAAAGTAAGGGCGCGTTTGGTGATATTTCTATTCAAAAATTGTTTCAAAAAAAAATAAAAAATAAAAACTATTTCGTTTTGAACAATTTTCAACAAAAGAACGCGTTTGATAAGTGTAAAAAATTACCATGTTCAAATAAATAAATAAAAGAACAAAACACGTTTGAATCGCACTCAATTTTGTATTCCTGTAATGAAAAAAAAATGTAAAACACGTTTGATAACTGCATAAAATTTATATTTCAAATTTTTCAAAAATGCTCTTTTTTTTTAAAGTTTAAACTTGATATTGAATTCTCATTCTCATAAAATGTTTATTAATTTAATTTGGTTAAAGTTACATACACCTATTGAGATTTAGTTTGGTTAACTTAATGGTGCGAAAGCTTGGTGTCTTCAGATTTGATGTTATATGTTGTTATTGATGCGTCGGTTATTATGGAGGCCTTCATGAGGTTGCGATTGTGATTGGCACATTCAAAGTGAAGATGTATCTGACAGATCTTGATTTAAAAAGCCTCCGCAAAAGAAAGTTAACAGGTTCACCTCGCTTTTTAGCTTATGCATAGCTAGCATCAATGTAGCCCTCACCGACATACTTAGCTATAGATGCCTACCAAGCAACGTAACAGGAGCCAAGAGGACCGGTAGCAATAGATTTCCATTCTTCATGCTAGTTACCAAAAATCATATCAGCTGTACCAACTCCTTAATGAATTTCACAAGTCAACAAGATGTCAGCTTTACAGAGAAGAGTTCTTCAACAATAGATGACAGTTTTCTTATGTATCAGTATCGCAATCTTTCAAATGCAGTGTGCCAACTCAATTTGTTTTTCTTTCAATCAAGTTAAAAAAAAAACTATCATAAAGTCATTCAACTAATTTAAATGGAAGCTCTCGATGCGGTTCCTACCTAATGTGATAGGGAGCACCTAAGAAAGCCGAAGATGTCAACCAGGAAAGTTACATCCAGTCAAGAAGCCACCCACTGAAAATAACAGCATCCGCAACGTCTCGCAGCAGCCCAATTGCCACACCAAAAGAAGAAGTTCCCTTGCTTTGTACTTGGGTTTCGAACAAAGCTTACGCTGCTCTTGATGCCACAGAAACAATAAGGATTATACTGTGATTGAGGACCCCGCAAATCCTTCTGTGTGTGCAGCTGATGGGGAGGCGAGTGCTTTGATATCAGAGTATGGTCATTGTCATACAATGTTAGAGAGTTGGTGATGGAAAATCTGATTTCCATGCACAAAAGAACCATAAGCAAGCGAGCTGTGTTTTTTGCATCATCTAAACCACAGTGAGCACGCCTGAGCTAGGTCAAGCCAGCCATCTCAACCGCCTCCTTAAGATTACATCTTAGACCTCCGAAAACTTCATGGAATGGGACTTTTAGGTTAATCCATCTAGTGAAAGGAAGAGAGAGAAAATGTCAGAATTAAGCATCAATGAATCTAAGTATGCATGCTAGTTACATATCATCAACTAACCTGTTGAAGTAAGAAGGCTTTCGAATTTTCTTATATTGACACTCGGATTCCAACATCACCCGGCAACCCCAGTTGGACCAGGTAACAACAGCGAAATTTGTGTTCTTTATGCCCTTCTTTTCAAGCCATTTGTCATGACTAAGAAGAGCCTCACTCAAAGTAACACCTCAATCTACCTAGACTCACCCCTGAAAAAAAAAAAAAAAAAAAAAAAAAAGATTTAAAGGCCGTAATAATGAACAGAAAATTGATACGAGAAAGAAGATGCCATAATCCATAAGCATGACTAGAATGAGTGAACTCCCTATGCAGGCATGGCCCGTTTCAGTATCTGTGCGTGGCAAGCACCAAAAGACAATTGACTCGCCACTTTGGCGTGGTTTTGATGTATCATCAAAACTATACATAAGGTTTTGCACTGCCTATTGAATTTTAGCCTTATCTAATTATCTACAAATCATTCTAGTAACTTGTAATTCTTCATCATCATACATAGCCATCTTTACCCTTTTTCCAACTTCTTATAGCATAAGATATGACAGACAGACGTGCACTATTAGCCCTTAACACTTTCAGCTCCATTGTCAAGTATTGATTTCATCTAATGTGCTCCTTTACGGATCAATCCACTTCACAAGACCAATAAATGAACTAAATATATGCCGCATCAGACAACACTCATCAACTTGCACAAGAATCCAGAACTGGCGGCATCCCCCATAACCAGTTCATACTGAATAGATCAATCTTGCTTCCCTCGACATGCAAATGCACATGCTCCAACAGATTACGTGCCAATCATCAGATACCACCTACCATTAGATGCTCTTTTCAAATGTGTAATTTGTAGAACATCCAAACACTAAGCAGCCAAGGTTATAGCAGATAGAAAACTCTATGTCCTCTTTCCTATATGCACCAGCAGAAATTCTACATGCTTTCAATATATCAAGGGGGAGACAAACAGAAGACGAAGTGGTGAACCCGACTCTTCACTATGTAGCAAAACTAACTCCAAGCTCTTAGAACATTGGTACAAATAGATATGGAGAAAGGCAATGCAATTTCATCCATGATTACAACAATTTGTCTATCACATCATAATCCAATGCATGTTCCCCTATATAAGGCACACATCGTAACCTTCCTCTTAATTGCCAGTAGATTTGAAAGGACATAAAAAGCCATCTATAGCCAACTAAAGATAAAAACTATAAATGATTCTCCTAAAGGAAAAATTAGAGGCTCGTAAAAAAGAAGCAACTCACGGTGAGCCATTCATCTACTGGGTAGAGTGAAAACACTGTCACTCTTGACAGGTTCCAAGATCAATCAACAGAAGCCTCCCTACTAAATCAGGACGAAAAGGTCAGGCTATGTGGAAAAAGACGACGCCCCTCATGGTCCTGTCTAGCCACACTAGAAAATAGTTTCCCCAGACAAAATGTCACATAATCATAACAAAGAAAATTTCTTCCATGACAAGGAAAAAATATTCAATGCAAAAAAGAAATGAGAAGCATGCACTGCGAGTGGAGGAAAGAGCTGAGTCCGTAACTCACACTAAGACAGTATCCACAAGCTATGTCATTTAATACTAAACATCAATCCTCACAGCTCTCCAAAATTTTACCTGTTTCAATTTCACAAGTATCGCATAAGAGAACGATGACCTTTCCTTGTCCATCTTTAAGGCTACAGAAGAAATTAGAAGAACAGCCTTTTTTTTCTTTTGCTAGGTAATCAGGGGGTTAGAAATTCTTGACACTCGCGAACAGGCCAACGTGGTAGAAAATATGAGCAACGAACAGCAGAAAATCCACCTTTCCCACACAAAGAAAGAAAGATAACAAAAATTGAACACGAAATTGAAAAAGTTTGGTGTGTAGCAATGGAAGAATAATCCATGTCCTCATATATATTTTGAAAGTCGCAGAGCAGCTCGAGCGAGCGTCGCTGCTCTGCCGAGCGAGCAGAGTAGATCGAGTGAGTAGCCATCACCCAGATCTGCCGCAGATCTGTCCGAGCAACGCTCGCTCGGGGCTCGAGCACGAGGGCTCGGGGCTCGAGCACGAGGGCTCGCTCGAGCAAGCTTCTCGCAGATGTGGGCAAGCGCTGGCTTGAGCGAGCTGTTGCGCTCGAGCCCCGAGAAGCCGTCACCTAGATCTGCGAGGGTTAGCTCTCGCTGAAGCTCTCATCAAACGGTGAAGGAGGAGCAGCAGCTGGTGAGCGTAGAAACTTACCTCGAACCAGAAGCTTCAGCCGGTGAAGGAGCAACAACTATCAGCGCCGAAGAGAATGACCAGTTGGGAGGCACCGGATCGCTCGACGGTGGTGAACCTGTGAGAGACGCCTGAAAAGGAGAGACTCGCGTAGGGCACGAAAGCGAGAAATACAAAAGAAACAAGTTTTTTTCGTTTTTTATTCTTTTCGGCTCTTTAAAAGTGTTTCTGGAAAAAAATATTTTTTATTTCTTTTTTCCGTTCCAATTTTGTTTAGGAGCAAAAAAATAATTTTTGAATAAAAATGCAAACAAACGCTTCGTTCCTTTTTTTTTTCGGGAACAAAAAATAAAATTTTTATTCATAAACAAGAAAAAAGAACATTATCACGCGAGGCCTAAAATTCCTCATCACAGACGTGCAATCCACGGCAAGATTGTGCGTATCCCAGCATTAGCTGGCTCATCTTTTGAGGTAAGAGGAAAAATTATTTCCACTACGAGCAGCACAATTCAAGGCTATCGTCTACTAATCAGTCCTCAGTTGCTTTTTTTTGTTCATTTCCCTCTTGAAAATTCTCGCTGAGGCTTGTTTCAGGTCTTCTCTCTCCGACCTCGCGCTTCTCTTCGCTCCTCAACTAGCGAAGGCAACCGTTTTCTCATCTCTTCTCAGCATGTCGTTTCTGTTAATTCATCACTTTGTTATTGGAATAATTGGTTGAACTAGTGTGTTCCGGGCCCTCTTTTTTCTATTGGGGATACGGGTGGCTGCCGAATTGCTGAGCAGGTTATTTATTTTTTCTCTCTTTCGAATTGTTGTTACCTGTTAATGTAGCATGTCACTAGCCTAGATGTGACTTTCGTAAAAGAAGAAAGCTATCTGATCGTTCGTTGCGTCATAATTCAGTGTTTTAAACTAAAATGAGTTGGCTTGCCAGCTCGCTAGGTGATTCACCTGAGTCTGGGGACCTCTTTTTTATGCATTGTGAGGTTTATCTATATTTGAAGGTCCTAGATCAGTTAAATAAAAAAGAAACAGAAAAAAAAAAGTAGGCCAATTCTAGGTTTGACAAGTTCTAATCTCAATTTAAACAATTGAGAACGATTTAGACAAGGTAAGTTCCAAAGTCTTAGTATGGAATTTATCCATTTTGAAATCAATCACTCTAAAAACATATTTTTCTTAACAAGATTTCATTCGACAATTTTACCTTCCTCTATAGAACCGAATACGTAATATTCTGTTTTCCTTGAATTATTGCACCAAGTAATCCTAAAAGTTATATTCCATTTCATCTCTAACTCATTTTCTTTCTTCAAAGCGGTAAAAATTGACGGAGCCTTCACATGCGAAAAAAAGTAAACGATCAAAAAGTACAGGGAGGGTTGAACATTTTAAACCATATTACTACTTTTTGCCTGATCTCCAACTCATGAAAAATTCAATCCTCACAATATGAAACATACTAGGTCCAACCTAAGGGCCTTAAACAAAGGCCGTGGTTATCGGAGCCCCTGTTCCACGTAAATAAAACGGAAGGGTTAACCGTGGGGGGATTTATAACCAAATTTGGAAAACATCCCTCAGCCGGATCCGAGCTCTACCGCACTGGCCTCTCGACGACCGCCCACCATTTTGGAAGTGAAGGCAGCTGGTTAGTCCACCTAAGGACCTTAAACAAAGGCCGTGGTTATTGGAGCCCCCGTTCCACGTAAATAAAACGGAAGGGTTAACTGCGGGGGGATTTGTAACAAAATTTGGAAAACACCCCCCCGGCCGGATCCAAGCTCTGCTGCACTAGCCTCTCAACGACTACCAGCCTAGTATCTTGGAAATGAGAAATTCAATCCTCACAATATGAAACATACCAAAAATCTATAATATGGTTTTTCTTAGGATCTTTAGGGAAATAACGGCGTTTTATAATTTTATATTCATCTCTAGGTCAATACTAGACACATGTTGGAGGATGCATCATCAAGAACCTCAGATCTTCTGACTCGTCAGATCTTCTATTTTGATAAACCAAGGAAAGGCGCACGGTAAGTAATAGCATATACTGGATCCCACATGAACATTATAACGGTATATTACACTATAATTGTAAAAGATCAGTTATTTTCTGTTAAAAGTAATCGAATCCCGTCGCACCTAATTTCTTATCGATCAAAGCATTACATTTGATGCTCATTCATAAACAATTGCGATATAGTAAGATATCATACGAACGGATGATCTCAATCTATGTTGTTTGAAATCCTTTTATTTTACTAAGAAGGTTAGAAATTAAAAGAATTAAAATACTTTTTAATTCTTTTAAAATGTTCGTTGGGGAAAGTTTCGATAAAGATTTTTCACTAAAGATAATAGAGTTTCATTTTTATTATTTTTAATAGGTTTTGTGTCGCTCCAAAAAGGAAGCAACTAATCTAAACTACTGACAAAAGTAAATGCAGGAATAACAAGAGAAAAATATAGGTGCAATTGTACGTAAAAGTGTGATAAATAAAAGATAACAGCTTGAAATTGGATAATCATTTGTCGATTTGGCCAAAAATCCTTTACATTGGTGCATTTTCGGCTATTTATGGTAGTATTCTAAATGTAATTGCTGTTTTGCAATTACTATTTCGATATCTACAACATTTCGGAAGTTTCGACTCTTTATCAATAACCGTCCAGCCTTGTCGATGTTTCCATTAGTATCGTCTATCGTAATCGCTTTCATCTTTATCTCGTTAGTTTTGGCAAGCCCTTATTGCATTGTTCGAGATCTTCATTTATCAACCGCTAACATCCCGGCCCATTCTTTATGGATTCCTGTGCTTTGAGCCTGCTTCATTATCTTCGGGTTCCGAAGTTCAATAAGCTAATTCGGGCGCTAACAAAAATATCTTGAAAGTTTTTCTTTGCGATCAAATCATGCAAACTTTCGCACGGCATGAGGACACGAGGGCTCAAATATGTTGCGCGGAAAGAAGCAATTCAGAAGAGCATCAGAAATCTTGGAAATCGGGAAAGAACTTCCCAAAAAGTAGGTGTACCCCACCATCACGCCGCGTCCTATCGCAACACCAAGCTTTTTCTTAAATATGAACCGACAAAACTTTATACTGGTGCGGGTGGAGAGAGAGAGGGGAGGAGGGGACCACATGCGTGTGGGTGAAGAAGCTAAAGGACGTTTCCTCCCTCGCTTCTCATTTCTCACATTCTCTTCATCTTTCACAGTCGGTCTCTCCCCTGCAGAACCATTTGAGACCATCGCCTACTGCTTACTCCTCACTCGCTTTCATTGTTCTAGTTTACCATCTTTTGTCGAACTAGAATGAGTGGGCCTGCAAGCGCACGTTCCGCCTGAACCCGGGGACCATCTTCTCATGACAAATATCATGTTTGGAAAATTGAAAATGACGAGACCCATATAAGTTTCACATGAGTCCCCTTAGATCTGGCGGTCGGCATGCATGTTGGGTTCGATGAACACCCTCGGTGGGCAGTAGAACGAGGAGAGAACAAATGACGTGTCGCTCAAGCATTGGTCAAGGCAATAGGCAAGGGAAGAAAAAGCTTGTGCAATTGTCGTACCACATATGGGCTCCATGTGCCGAGGTGTACCACACTATGCAGGCGGCCCACGAAGAAGGAGCCACGCAAATGGAAAAATCATTACTATTTTCTTTTTCAATAAACATGAATCGCTTATGAATATGATTCAGACTCATTAAATTTTGTTACTTTAAATTCATAACGATTTATTCTGAAATTTTAGCTAATCTATATACGATTCAGCTCACTAAATATAACTTCTTCTTCTTCTTTTTTTGGAGCTCACTAAATATGAGTTAAAAGGTAAATTTTTGATAATTTCTAACGCCTCTAGCAGTGAAAGACTTTCATTTCAATAGCCAGGGAAAGCAAAAAGCTGCCCATCTTCACTTACATTTGATTGGCCTCATAATCCCGCTAAAAAGAACAAACCTAAAAGGCGTGGGTTAATCGGCTAAAGAAGTAAATTTCCTCATCACAGACGGGCAAATCCACGGCAAGATTGTGCGTGTCCCAGCATAGCTGGCTCATCTTTTGAGACAAGAGAAAAAGTTATTTCCACTACGAGCAGCATGCAAAGTTGCCAAGCAAACGAGATGATTGTGGGGCTCTTATGGAGGAGCATCATCATGCGAAAACTAGTTTTGATCGTGAAACCTTGACTGCAACGTGAACTATTGATTCTTTCGGCTAACGAGGAAGGTAAAGCTCAAGGTCGCCCATCGTCACTTTGATTTGAGTGGCCACGGGTCCAATTACAAAGAGAAGTAACAAAATATCTTTAAAATCTAAATTGAAATAGTCTGGCCTTTCGAGGAAGTTATTCTTTGGTGGTCTTGGTCAAAAAAGTTAGATTTAAAAATAATAAGTAAATTGCCCACAAAGAAACGCAATCAACCACAAGATTGCGTCTCCTTTGGGGCAAGAGAAGAAGTAAAGCTTCATTTAAAGTCAGGTGACAATGCTTAAAGAGGAGAAACCCATCGGATAAGAACACCACGCCAAACACAAAAAAAAATCACCCAAAATAACCAAGACGCTCATTTTTGTTTAGAGATACTTGGTTTCGATAGCTCCAAGTTGAGGATTGAAGGTGATCCTTCGATTGTACTGCCTTTTAGGACTCGGTCATAACTTGATCTGCTTCAAGGTAACTCCTCTTCAAATACAGAACCCGTCAAAGTTATTTCATCTCTACACTGCTCCTCTAAGTAAGCCCTACCTTCATTATGAGAATATTACATTCGGTATGACAAAGAAAATTTTGATTATTACTCATTGCGTAACAGCCAACACCCTTTAAAGCATATAGAATTTCGAAATTCCTAACCTTTTAAAATGATCATCACCTATATTGCTAATTTTTCTTACTATAATTCTCTTATTTAAACAATTGGTACGAACGGTCGGGCATGGTGGAATTGCTAATTTTTCTTACTACACAACTCTCTCTCTCTCTCTCTCTCATAATTCTCACTTTCTGTATCTTTTACATTCGGCCTCTCTCTTGCATTGCAGAACAATTCAAGACTATCGTCTATTGATTAGTCCTCGCTTGCTTTCTTGGTTCAGTTCCCTCTTGAAAGTTCTCGTTGAAGCTCGTTTCGGGTCTTCTCTCTGACCTCGCGCTTCTCTTTGCTTCTCAATTCGCGAAGGTAATTACTTTTTTATCTCTTCTCAGCGCGTCGTTTCTATTGATTCATCGTTTTGTTATTGGAATAATCGGTTGAACTAGCGTGTTCCGGGCCCTTTTTTTTTTTTTTTTTCTATTGGAGATATGGGTGGCTGCTGAATAGCTGAGCAGGGTTTTTTTTTTTTTTCGAATCGTTGTTTCCTGTTGATGTAGCATGTCACTAGCTCAGATTTGACTTTCGCAAAAGAGGAAAGCTATCTGATCGTTCGTTGCATCGTAATTTAGTGTTGATCTTTCGTTAAACTAGAATGAGTTGGCTTGCCAGCTCGCTAGGTAATTCACCTGAATCTGGGGACCTCTTTTTATGCATTGTGAGGTTTATCTATATTTGAAGGTCCTAGATCAATTAAATAAAAAAGAAACAGAAAAAAAAGAAGTAGGCCAATTCTAGGGTCGACAAGTTCTGATGTCGATTTAAACAATTGAGAAACGATTCGACAAGATAAGTTCCAAATTCTTAGTATGAAATCTATCCATCCCGAAACCAATCACCTTAAAAACAAGTATTCTATTAATGAGATTTAACTCGACAATTATATCTCCCTATATAGAACACTCCGAACAAGTAATCTGTTTTCCTCAAATTATTGGACCAGGTAATCCTAAAAAGTATATCCCATTTCACCTTTAACTCATTTTCTCCCTTCAAAGCTGTAAAAAATTGACGAAGTCTGCCCTTGCAAAAAATAGTGAACGAGGAATTAAAAAGTACAGGGAGGTTTGAACATTTTTAACTATATTGCTACCTTTTATCTGATTTCGAAGCTGTAAAAAATTGACGAAGTCTGCCCTTGCAAAAATAGTGAACGAGGAATTAAAAAGTGCAGGGAGGTTTGAACATTTTTAACTATATTGCTACTTTTTATCTGATTTCAAACTCATGAGAGTTTCAATCATCACAATGTAAAACATACCAAAAATCTATAGTATGAGTCTTCTTAGGATCTTTTACATGATATCATGTAGTATGAAATATATATTAGATCTTTTGACATAGGCTCATGAAAACAATTAAACAAATTGAACCATACAGGCATATTAGGAGATTCACTTCGCTTTACATCACTCATATCTTACACCTTTTTTGTTATAAAAATTCGTGCTTTAAAATGGGATCAAATTTCGACAAAAATAATGGGATTAATTAATCTAATATGACTTGTCACGAATTTAGCCAATAATAGTATTCTACTTCCATTTAATTGGAGAAAAAAAAAACTTTACGAAGATATTCTCAAGGTGGGCCCTCCAACGAAAATATGGACACGCGCTCAAGGCCATTTTTCCAAACCGAAGTCCTCCTGAATTTTCCTCAGCAGCTTCCTTTACTTTCTTCTTTCTTCTCTTCTCCTTCTTCGTCTATCAAAACATTACTTAATTTCTAATCGTTCAGACTTCCGTGGAAAAAGGGCATAGTCTGGGTAAGATAAACAAAGGGATGCACTGTTTCGCTTCTAGTCGTTCCTCTATAGTGTTTGTTGTGCCGATCCTTCTCTCTTTGTATTCAATCATCTAATGAAGAAGAAAAAAAGTGCATAAAAAGAGAGCACTGAGTCCGTTTGGTGTTATCTAACAAATTATAGCTCTATCAACAAGGTATTAATCCATTTTCTAAATCTGAAAGTTTGAAGAGAATAACTCGGTGATTCATATCAGTTTATGATAGATTCATGTTACATGAAATTGTTGAAATGAGAGGCCGTGTGAAATAAATAAAAGAAATAACAACCATTTGTTTATTTCTATTCACATTTCCAACTTCATTCCGAAATTTGACAATTTCAATTAAAATTAAAATATCAAATCACATTCCTAATCACTAGCTAGTTCCTTTCATCACGTCTTCCCCACATTTCTAATCTCGTTTGAACTCAATTATCCGCTTTCAAATGACTTACCAAATTCTGATTGCCAATAACCAAATAAAAAGGACCAACGCTTAGATGTTTTTTTTTTTGGTCGGAAAATAGACTATATTACTCATTAAGTAGGGAAAAGAGTACAACCCGCTAGCAGGGCTTCATTACAAATCGATCTAACAAAGGTGGAGGAGGTGAAGAGGCCCAAGTTGGGGAAAGGGAACCTCGACCGTGGGCTTTCGCAGCCCAGTCGGCTATGGCATTTGCTGATCTTCTACAGTGATGCACCTTCAGATTCGAAAAAGAGGGCAAAATATCTTCGCACTCGGCAAGAAAGGCATGGCATTCCCACAGTGGGAGGTGGGAGATGCTCGTGATTGATTGCTTCGACCAGAATCAGGCAGTCGGTTTCAATGATCAAGTCGAGAAAATATTCAGTGGTTGCCAATCACCACATCACCGTCCTACGTGGCGCGCGCAATTCTAGGTGGCTCCACTAACAGTCAACATGTGTCCTTGGACTTATACCAGCTGGAAAATAGAGAAGTCAAAGGTTATTTTTTTCTCTCTCCCCTGCGGCTGAAAAGAGACTCAAGCGAAGCATTAATTAATGTTGTTGCCGCTCAAAAACCTCTCTCTTCGTTTCAATTTTCAAGCGCTTTTTGCCTTCTCCTTCCTCGAGTTGAGAAGAGAAAACGTAGATACCTTCTCTCTCTCCTTCTCCGGCACGCCCGACTATGTCCACCTCCACCTCCGCCTCGCCATGCCCCTACCCTTTCCCCAAAGCCCTCTCGTCGGTCGCAGTGTGCCGGTCGATCCGTCTCGGCACGTCGCCTCCTCGAAGACCCTCGCTAGGTCACAGCCGGCCGGATCCCGAGCGCCCTTGCCTCTCGCCGTCACCTCCGGAGTCTCATCGGGCTACAATTCGTCACCACCCTCTCCCCACTCGCGCGAGCCGATCTCTTGGGACTGCCTCCACACTTCACATGTTTCAACCTTAAGTGAACAGGAGTAGTATGGCGATTCTTACCTTTGTGGGAGAAACCTTGGACGACTGGGCGTGGAGGGATTTCCATCATACACAAGGCTTCCATTCTCTCTTCCTCCCTCAAGGCCATTTCTCTATCCCTCACTCACCTCAAGCCCTCCTCCTCCTTCTTGGCCATCGTCCTCGTCGCGTTTCCATCTCTCGGCTCCAAACCGCTTATTGGATCGGGTCGCGATTTTGGCTTGGGTACGTCATCAACCATTTTGAAGCAAAAAGGCTGCGAGGCTGGATATGCAAGGGTGGCGCTGACTTTCAAGGTTCAGCGACAGCCACAAGGGATTTGTGGCGGAAGAGAGAGAGGAGTGATTTTTCTTTATATCCTTTGCATTTTCTGTTTATTTCTTGGCTTAAGTGGATGAGCTGAGATGTTATTTTATTGAAGTAGTTCGATTGATTTGATTAGAAAAGAAGATGATGATTTGCCGCCATTTACGAAGTCCTCTTTTTGTGTGGTGTATATGGTCCTCGTCACGGATCTATGTTTTATGCTGGTGTGTTGGGAATGCTCTTTCTTTTACGTTATTTCTTGCTTATAGCATCGGGAAATGTTGATCATTGGAGTATTGGGTCATCTAGCTAAACTCGATAACCCATTTATCAATCTTTCAGTTTGAAGGCACTTCTTTCGCTAAAGCACTTTCAAGTAAAAATGAAAGGGACGATTCTGCCTTGATTTAACTCTATAAACATGAGACTTGCTACGCCTTGATTCCAATAAAAAAACATGAGAAACGTTTGAGAGAAAGAGAGAAGGGAGCCGCCCTTTGCAATGGCACCTCAAATTAGCATGACGTTGAATAGCGATGTAAATCATGAAAACCATCCATGTTCTTGATATCCGTATCTCGCTTTTGATATCCAGATGTTGCAACTTATCCGTCGCAAACTCTAGGACAAGAAGGAAGCTACTTTGTATGATCATATTGAATGAATGAACAAAGACACGCATAACAGCATTTTCACAACCCCGACAACGGTGAAATTAGAAGGGGCAATTACTTTGTGTTTAAAGCTGGAGATTGTTTATTTGTAGAGCTGGCATTGCAGAGGCTCACATTTAATCATAGGCCTTGTAGGAAAGATGAAAAGGAACGCATTGAGGCACCACAACATTCTATTCATTGTTTACATGTACAAACATACTACGTTGCATGTTTACACAACATAAGCCGCTTGTGATTTTGGGCTAGTTGCGAGCAGCGGTAGGCCGAGCGGCCATTAATGGCTCCTCTGTCTCTCTCTCTCCGTTGCACAGATCTTTTCACGTTTGAACATGGAGCTCTTTGTCTTCTTTCCCGGTCCTCGCTCACCTCAAGCCCTCACGCCCTCGCCCTCTTGCTCTTGTGCTCCTTCTTCCACTTCAACTTCGTTTGTCACCGTCGTCGCCTTTCGGGCTTTGACGATAGAAACCACGAGTGGCTCGGTTTCGATTTTGGGTCGGCATGTCGTCACCAAAGCGAAAGAAATTTGCAGCTACTTTGGTCACGAGCCCTCTCGCCTTCGCACGCCGCTCGCTTCGTTTGTCACCATCGTCGCCTTTCTCGGTTCCGGTGATATAATCTGCAAGTGGGTCGGTTTCATTTTCGGCTCGGCCGCGTTGGCACCAAAGTGGAAGAAGTTTTCAAGTGTCGGGTCCCGAGCCCTCTTCGCCTTCGCACGCCACTCGCTCGTTTGTCGGGGTCGTTGCTTTTCTGGCTCGGGCAATATAAACCGCGAGTGGGTCATTCTTGACTTCGGGCTCGGGCACGACGCCAGCAATTTTGAAGCCAAAGCGTAAGAAGCTTGCGACCGCCGGGTCTCGTGCCTCTCCGCCTTCACAGTCGCTCGCGTGTCTTCACTAGATAGATTAGCGTATCCCCTGCCATCGCTACCGGATTCTCTCCCACAAAGTTAAGAATCGCCATGCTACTCTTGTTCACTTAAGGATGAAACCCGTGAAGTGTGGAGGCAAACCCAAGAGATCAGCGCGAGCGTGGGTGGGAGAGAGGAGAGTGAGCCGACGATCGTAGCCGCCGATGAGACTCCGGAGGTGACGGCGGAGGCAAAGGGCGCTTGGGATCCAGCAGCTGTGACCCAACGGGGGTCTTCGAGGAGGCAACGTGCCAGAGACAGATCCGACCAACACCTGCAACCGACGAGAGGGCTTTGGGGAAAGGGTAGGGGCATGGCGAGGTGGAGGTGGAGGCGGAGGCGAACGTAGTCAGGCGTGCCGGAGAAGGAGAGAGAAGGTATCTGCGTTTTCTCTTCTCAACTTGAGGAAGGAGAAGGCAAAAAGCGCTTGAAAATTGAAACGAAGAGAGAGGTTTTTGAGCGGCAACAGCATTAATTAATGCTTCTACTAAGTCTCTTTTCAGCCGCAGCAGAGGAGAGAGAAAAAGAACTTTGACTTCTCTATTTTCCAGCTGGTATGAGTCCAAGGACACGTGTCGACCACTGTGGAGCCACCTATAATTGCGCGCGCCACGTAGGACGGTGACGTGGTGATTGGCAACCACTGAATATTTTCTCGATCAGGTCAGAGTGATGCTTTCCTTGTTGTAGAAGATCTTTTAGAGTATATAAGAAAGCTTGAATCTCCGTTGCAAGTGCAGAGGTTGTTGGAACGCTTTTGGTAAAGCCTCCGAGCAGCATCGCTTGTATGATCCCGAGTGATGCCGGAGATCGCACCTGCATTTTCTGCAATAGGAAGGCACCATCTATATTCACTTTGATCATGCCCTGCAACGGTGGGAGCCAGTAGTGTTAGGGTTCGGCGATTTTTTCCCCGTCTTCTCGGTTCTCGCTTCGATTGCTGTTTCGAACCGTAATATGCAGGTGGGTGAGAGCCAGAGCTGATTTAACAAGCTGGTCCGGGTGCGTGAAGTGATGGCGGAAGATGACATGATTTATGGCCTTCCAGATCTGCCATAAAAGAGCTGCTATGGTCTCAAAATCCGGTACGTTACCTTTCTATTGTGATATATCTGCAAGCCAAGCATCTATGCGATGAGTTGCATAAGTCGTTACATTGATTTGCACATTGGGATGGTTCCAAATATGTTGTGTCCAAGGGCACCGCAGAAATAAATGTTCTCGTTGTTTCGGGGGAACGGGTAGAACAGAGTATACAAAATGGATCATTGGTGATTCGGCGACGGAACAGATTGTACTTTGTAGGAACCGCATTGTGACTGATAGACCAGAGAAAGATGCGTATTTTAGGAGCCGTCTTGGTTTTCCAAATTTGCTTCCATAGATGACTGGGGGTAATATAAGATGAGGACGGGTGAGAAACGATCTGTGTAGCCTCTGATTTCTGTATGAAATGATAAGCACTCTTCACTATGTATTGTCCATCTACAGTTTCTGTCCATACAAGTTTGTCTTCAGTAGATGCTAGCCACAATTTAATTGCCAGTATTTCTTTAACAATATGCTCGTCAAATGTATGGTTGAGAAGCTGGATGTTCCATGCATTTTGTGCTGTATTTATGTAGCCTGCAACTGTTCTCGGTTCCTCTCTGTTAAGAGGTCCACATAGGGTTCCCATAGGTAGCCATTTATCTTGTCTAACATTGATCCTCTGGCCATTTCCGACTGACCAACACAACTTAGGAAGAATTGAATCTCGGCCCATTAGAAGACTTCGCCAACCCCAGGAGGGTCGGGATCCCCGTTCAAATGCCAAAAATCTGTAGATGGAAAATATAAGGCTTTGAAAAGTTTGCACCACAAAGATAAAGGATTTTGAAATAGTCTCCGCCTCGCTTTCCCCGCAAGGGCTTTATTGAAAGATAATAAGTCTCGAAAACCAACCCCTGTACTTTTCTCTCTTTTAGAATATCCCAAAGACTTCCAAAGTGAATTCCAGATTAGTACTAGTGTGTTGCCAACAAAACTTGGCGATTTTCTGTTCAACGGACTTGCGAGATAGAGACAGAATCTTAAATATTGACATCGCATATTAAGGTAGAGCCCGAATCATTTTTAACGTAACCTCCTTCCCTCCTTTGGAAATCAACTGTTCTTTCCACCCCGCCAATTTAGCATTCACTCGTGTATGAATCCAAGCAAACATATCTCTCTTTGAGGATCCCCAATCTGAGGGAATGCCTAGATACTTTCTGATTTTATCAAGGATTGGCACTCTTAGTTCTCCGGCCATATTTAACTTGAGAGATATAGGACAGTTTTTGCTAACAAACAGACCTGATTTATTTCTATTTATCTCCTGTCCTGTTGCAATACAGTACTAGTTTAAAATGCTAGCCAAGTTTTGACATTCCTGAGTTTTACCATCTAGAAAAAAGATTGCATCATCAACAAAGAATAGATGGGATAAAACAGGACACCACCTGTTAAGTTTCAGTCCTCGTAGATGACCCATATTGATAGCTTGCTGGATAAGAGTGGATAACATATTAGCCACGAGTATGAATAAGTAGGGTGAAAGAGGATCTCCCTGCCTAATTCCCCTGGTTGGTTTAAGGTAAGGTAGATCTTCGCCATTGATCTTGACACTGAGAGAGGTAGTTTTAACACATTGCATCAGACATATCACCCATCGATCATGAAAACCAATCTGGCGCAAATAGTCCTCCAAGAAGTCCCACTCAACCCTATCATAGGAGAAAATATTCAGTGGTTGCAACCACTGAATATTTTCTCCTATCATAGGCTTTCTGCATATCCAGTTTTAGGAGCGCCTGAAATTTCTTCTTCTCTCTCGTCGAATTCTAAATTGATGTAAGACCTCTTGAACTATAAAAATGTTGTCCTCGTATCTTCCGCTCGACACAAATGCACTCGTTCGGGCAATCAAATCTGGTAGACAGCATTTTAATTGATTCGCTAGGACTTTGGAAATAATTTTGTATAGAAAATTACATAAACTGATGGGGCGAAATTGATCTAACCTCTCTGGATTCGGTACTTTGGGAATAAGACATATAGAAGTTCTGTTAATATCAGCAGGCAACACACTAGTAATGAAAAAATTCTGCACTGTAGTAAAAACATCATCCTGTATAATGTCCCAATGACTATGATAAAAGAGGCCATTAAAACCGTCAGGTCCTGGAGCTTTGGTTGCTCCCAGCTGGAAATTAGCTAGCTGTACTTCCTCTTTTGTTACTTCAGCAATTAAATGATTGTTCATTTCATCTGTCACTATCTGTGGGCATTGCATTAAAGTAGGGCCATAGTCTCGATGACCAGCAGTAGAATAAAGATTCTGAAAAAAAAAACAGTTGGTCATGTGCCTCACCTGATCTGGGTCTCGAATCCAATCCTCGTTTACATCTTTGAGCATGCTGATTCTATTTCTCTTCCGTCTTTGAATCGTAGTAGCATGAAAAAATTTAGTGTTTCTATCCCCCCCTCTCAAATCCGCCTGATGCGAGATCGCATTGCCCAAAGAGTGTTCTTCCCGTATCCATATTTTCTGAATCTGCCTTCAGCGATTTAACCCGATTGTTATTATAATTGCAAAGGGTTGATTAATGTGATACTCGGAGCTGCGCTTTAAGAGATCTATTTGATGATGACCCGCAGTAAACTTCATTCTGCTCCAATTAGCCAAAGCTGTAGTTGTCATCTGCAGTTTTTTGGAGATGCTGAAGGGGTGACTTAAGGCTGATGACCATGCA
The DNA here is from genome assembly GCF_016545825.1 of Eucalyptus grandis. Classification (NCBI taxonomy): domain Eukaryota; kingdom Viridiplantae; phylum Streptophyta; class Magnoliopsida; order Myrtales; family Myrtaceae; genus Eucalyptus; species Eucalyptus grandis. The sequence continues at coordinate 8,472,618 of NC_052616.1, read as the reverse complement.
TCTGAGACCACCCTGTGGCATTCATCATCTTGAAGCCAATAAGATTCGAAGGTGAAACTCCTCTTCCTCCTTTTTAATTTGACTTCTGTAGTTAAGAGTAGTGGACAATGATCCGAGCCTATAGCAGGTAAAGCGTAAACTTCAGCTTCCGGATAGGTTAATCGCCATTCCATTGTGCACACAGCTCTATCTATTCGCTCCTTTACAGCTTCCTCACCACTTCTATTGTTCACCCAAGTGTAGGCACACCAACGCTTTGATGTTTAAATACATGCAATGTGCTAGTCCCCAGAATTAAGTTCTCATATCCCAATTTTCAATTAACAGAGTAACATACGTTATTCATGATTGGACCAAGCCAACAAATTTGACTCGACTTAGTGGGTGAGGTCCAAAAGAAGACAATGCAAAGACTAAAGCATATGCAGAAAAGCATCTTTCGTTATTTATCAATACTTTTATGCAGCAGAAAAGTATATTTAATTTCAACTTTCCCCTCAGGTTGCCATGGACAAAGGGCAGAAGAGTGCAGAGAAGGAGAGTACTAAAGGAGTATCCGCTCCTTTCATCCCTCAGATATCCTCAGGAAGAAATAGCAGCCAATATGACGTGTTCTTGAGTTTTAGAGGCTCAGATACCCGCAAGGCATTCACCGATCACCTCTATAATAGTCTGGTCAACATAGGGATTGTACCAATTTGTGTGTTCAGAGACGATAACAACATCCCAATTGGCAAGGAATTTGGTTCATATATTCTTGATGCCATCACATGCTCTAGGATTTTGATCCCCATCATCTCCGAAAATTATGCATCAAGCAAATGGTGTCTCCGTGAGCTTATTCATATTATGGACTGCAGCAAGAGCACGTCACACGTAGTGTTGCCCATTTTTTTATAAAGTGAACCCATCACATGTTCGGTATCTAAAAGGTAGTTTTGGGGAGGCCTTCCATTCAAGTAAGGAGCATTTTGATGAGAAGGATATCCAGGAAGGGCAGCGAGCACTTAGCGAAGTGAGTTACTTAAATGGTTGGGAATCTGAGAAATTTGCCAACGGGTACTTCGCTTCAGCCTAAACTTTGTTTATTATTATTATTATTATTTTGGTAAGTAATTTTTCTTATTCACACAAAGCTGATGAAAATATGGATGAACTACTTCCACCACAAGCTCACAACCCCAAAATGTCCCCATGAACAACCATAATGCCCCAGGGACAGCAAACACTATACTCCCCAAGATGTCCCTTGAAAACTAAACCAACAACAACTAAAACCAAAGTATCCGGCGGTGCCCAAGAATTTTACAATTGTCTCAATTACAGAGCTAAAAACAAAGAAACGACAACCCCTTCGGGCCAATAGTATCAATCTCTAAACGGCATGTCTACAAAGGACTCAGTTGATAAGGATCGAATGGTTCGCATTGACCATGCCTACGTTCGATTGCCACTGCTAGTAAACTCCCATTGGTAGGCGATCCGAAAGTCAACTATAAGTCCTCAACGTGGGCAGTTGGGACTTGGGAGTCCCTGGCCTTCGAATTGGGAACCCCCCTCCTCCTAAACTTTTTTGTAACCACAAAAAGCAAAAAAAAAAAATCTACCTCCTATCCTTAACTCGCGGCAACCTTAAGCCTTCTAACAAACGTTATACTTCCAAAGACTCTTAATGGGCACGTGCACCACCTTATCCATCGGCATAAAAGAAAGGGGAAAAAAATGAAATGACTGCCATGTTCATCTTCCATTGTTATTTGTAATACCGAAACATCTTGTATGTTAATTCGCTCCATCCATCCTTAGCATTTATGTAGGTGTCTTTTATATTAGATTAAGCATATTTACAAAGTTATCATGAGTTTTGTTGTTTGATAGGCATGAAGGAGAATTAGTGAAAAAAGTTATCAAAATTGTTCTGGGCAAATTGGGACATGATTTTCAGCTTGATGTTACTAAACACTTAGTTGGAATCCGTGATCATGTGAATAAAATTAGAAATTGGGTAGACACTTCTACCAGTGATGTTCGAATGATTGGAATCTATGGCATGGGCGGGATCGGTAAAACAACTCTTGCCAAGGTCATCTACAACGGGCTATCGAATGATTTTGAGCATCGTAGCTTCCTTTCAAATATTCGAGAAACAGCTCACTGCAATGGTATTCATCATCTACAAAATCAACTAATTAAGGAAATCGAGCCAACCGAACGTCAAATTTGGAACGTTGATGATGGAATTAATGTGATCAAATCTAGATTGAAAGGGAAAAAGACTCTCATTCTTCTGGATGATATAGATCACTTGAATCAACTAAATGCTTTGGCTAGAGATCGTAAGTGGTTTATGACAGGAAGTACAATCATTGTTACAACCAGATATAAAGCTATTCTGGATCAATCTGAGTTCAAGGTAGACTACAAGTACGAATTGAATGAATTGGATGAGGTGCATTCTTTGCTTTTATTTAACAAGTATGCATTTCATATGGACCATTCTTCAAGGGACTTTGAGTATATTTCTCGTAAGATCATATCCACCATGGGTGGACTTCCCTTGGCTCTTGAGGTAATAGGTTCACGCTTGTATGAAAAAACAGATCGAGAAGTATGGCAAGATGTGCTAGAGAAATTAAGAAAAGAACCATATGGAGATGTCCAAGACAAATTGAAGATAAGTTATGATGCATTAGAAGATGGACATAAGGAGATTTTTCTCGATATTGCTTGTTTCTTTATTGGCAAAGAGAGCAAATTCGCAATTTATATGTGGAAGGACTGTGGATTTTATCCAAGTCAAGGGATTGAAGAATTGAAGCTGAGGAGTTTAATAAAAATTGGAGGTCATGGTGAGTTAAGGATGCATGATCAATTGAGAGATCTTGGAAGGACAATTGTTTGCAAAGAAGGACCGCTTGAGAGACGAAGCAGATTATGGGTCAACAATGAAGCCTCCAGCATACTAATGGGAAAAAAGGTAATACATGACACTCCTTCTTTCCCTCTCCCTCGTAATTTCATACATTTAATCTGATCTATTCCAATCTTTTATCTAGTATGATAAGATGCTCCTACTTCTTAGGAAAAATTCCTTTCATGATTCATGCCCATCATAGATTAATTGTGACGGCTAATTAAGGATGAAGAAGTTATATTCTCTCGTGATGGTTATGAAATGGAATATATCCAAATATTCAGATTCAATGGTGTAAATTATATATGTCAAAAAATTAATTTACAACAAATTTAAAGTCTTTTATTAACAATTCTACACTAAAAATCTTGTTTTGTAAAAGTCTGTAATTTTCATATTTAGTAGAAAATGTTGATAATCTGAAAGACTACAATAATAAATAGAGATGAAGCATGAACATCATAGAACAAATAAATGAAGATTAGTTGGTTCATAATAACGCTAGATAATAACTAATAATTAAACAAAACATTTTTTTTTTTAAAAAGACGTCAAATGCATGGAAATCTCTCATGGATAAGGGTACCTTCACTTCCTGGAAACTCCTCCTACTTTGTGGGCAATAGGCTCTACTTTGTCGCGTTTCTAGACTCGATGCGTACAACTTCCACAATTAAGTTACTTCAAAATCAAATAAAGATAATAACTTTAATCAATTTTAAATGAACCCGCAAGTTATTTTTGTCATTTAGCATTTAAAAGTGAAAACACCGGTAATCGCCACTACCATTGTCGAAGCATAGTTAGTCTGCTGTCAAACAAAAAAATAAATAGGTGCTTTACTTCTTTTAAAAAGGAAATTGTTCATCATTTGATACTTCTATTGGCGTCATTACACCAATCCAGCATAAATGGCGCCCGTGGTACACTTGGGTCTAGTCTATATCTAATATAATATCACAACTAAAAAGGTGAAGCCCTTAAAATTTTACCTTCATATTTCCATGAATTTATTATATATAATATAATCACCATTACTCACTGTTTAAATATAATTAATCAATTGTCAGAAAAAGAAATAAGTAAATAAACTTTTGCTTTGCTTCTTTTTTAAAGAGAGAATTGTTCATCTTTAAAAGTATGTCATAGGTCCAATCCAACATAAATGGTGCGCGTAGCGCATATTAGATCTAGTTTATATAGAATCTAGTCTAATCTCACTTTAGGTTCCTTCCAAGTTTACCCCTATATAAGGATTCCCTATGCCTATGGCAAATCAGTAAAGTCTCACTTTTGTAGAGCACTTTTTCTCAAACCAACCCATCTCACACCTTCGAAGATTATTTAACGTCTTCTTCATCAGCATCTCATATCATTCCCACTTCCTAACATCCTGCTCTTATTATTCGAAATTTTAGTTACAAAGTTCAAATGAAAATAAGCACAACGTTAACAGAGCGCAAACGTAGCGCCTGTATAGTGTCTTGTTGAAATAAAGCAAACTCAAACTACAAAAAGTAACACCGTTTCTAGGTCGAGTTTTATTTTAATGTCTCACACATGCATTTTCTTGAATAGGTCGAGTGAGGGGCACTACTCGCTTGAAATTACTTTTGCTATGGAAATGCATGTTAACAAATGATGAAAGCATGCACATACTAAAACTAACACCGACAATTTAAAAATAAAATACCTCTAGAAAATTTATTTAACAAAAGTGGATAGTCAAAACTTCAAAATCCCTCGTTCACGATTTGTATATTCACATTGAGTCGGGGTTTGATTTATTTGGGTCAAAATCGAGACACTAATCCAATAACAAGTTTAAAAGAAGTTTCATGTGTTCGGATTTATTGCTCTAGTTTTTAAAATTTTGATGCTTACCACTGATTAATTAAACTTTCCCCGCCCCCGGGGGGGTGGTGTGAATATAAGTATTGTTATTGAAGTCAATAAGAGCAATATGGAATATTTTTCACCATCTTCTATTGATTTTTTTTTTTGGTCGGAAATAAGTAATATTATTCAGAAAGAGATAATATTACAATTAGCAACCAAAGCATCCGCATAAAGGATATCTAATAAAGCAGTAGGAGGCGAGGAGGCCCAACTAGAGGAAAGAGAACCGGTTTTATGAGCCTTAGCAGCCCAATCTGCCCCAAAATTCGCCCCTCTTCTACAAAACCTAATTCGCAAATTGGAGAAGTCGCGAAGAAGAGCCACAGCTTCAGCACAAAGCGATCGAACCTCCCATGGCGAATCAGTTAAGCCTCGTCACCGAATCGATTAGGGTTTTTGAATCCGATTCGATCACAAGCGATCGAGGCTCTGTTCTTCTCCAACAGTAGCGTAGAGTGATCGTGAAGGCATGATATTCGGCTTGCAAAGTAGACGAAGCTACAAAACTTCTGGTAAGTCCATCGATAAACTTCCCATTATGATCACGGCAGATGCAGGCCATAGTCCCTTCAGTACCGCCCGGTTGAAACGCTCCATCGATGTTCACTTTTAGGAATTTGGGGTCAGGGGGTCGCCAGAGTTCTTCTGGGCTAAGACGGGTTTTTGTCGTGATACCGCCTGCTATGGAGGACAACTGCGCCGACCGAACAGTAGCTAGAGACAGATCAACGACCCTAAGTGGATCCGGATGTTGATGTCGGAAGATAAAATTGTTCGGCTTTCCGTAGTCCACAAGAGTGTAGCAACCACTTCGAAAGCTGGTGAGTTCTGTTTTTGTGACAGCATATTTCCAAGCCAATCTCCGAGATATTGTATGTGTGGTGTAGGAATCTGAATATTAATTAGAGGATGAGACCAGATAGCTGTTGTCCATTGGCAATATAGAAATGTATGTGCTGTTGTTTCTACTGCATCTGTAGAACAGAGAGGGCATATAATGTCTGGGATAATGTGGCGATAGAACAGGTTAGTCTTGGTCGGTAGAGCATCATGGTTAAGGGACCACAGAAATAGTCTTATTTTTGGGGGTATCTGCAGCTTCCATATATGTTTCCATAGCATCTCCCAAGCTTGAGTCGAATCAATGGCTATGTTGAGAGTAACGCCACAGAGGACTGGCTATCTCTGTCTAATTGATTGGTATCCCTTTTTGACACTATATTTGCCATCAGTAGATGCAGACCAAATAAGTTGATCCGAAATATAATTAGGTTTGACTGGTATGGTAAGAATTTCAACCACAGTGGAATCATCAAAAAATCTTCGCAAGAGAGGAGCATTCCATGTGTTGTGGCTGAAATCAATATAATCTGCTAACAACGGGGTTCATCTCGTTGAGCTGGACCACCTAATATTCCTCTTGGTAACCAATGATCAGTCCTTGGTCTGATTGTGCGGCCATCCCCTACTGCCCATCAGAGATTGGGTAGAATAACATCACGTCCTGCTAACAGACTTTGCCAACCCCAGGATGGTCGACTACCTTTCTCAGCTTGTGCAAAGTCACATGATGGAAAATAGAGACATTTAAATAGCCTACTCCACAGGGACGAAGGTCCCTGAATTAAACGACATGCCTGCTTTCCAAGTAAGGCTCTATTAAAATCCATAAGGTCCCTAAAGCCAAGACCACCTTTGGTTTTACTCTTTTTAAGCAGTTCCCAGTTTGTCCAGTGAATGCCAGGTTTAGTACTATTATTTTGCCACCAGAAGCGTGCAATTTTCTTTTCAACAGATTTACAAATAGAAGTAGGGATTTTAAATATAGCCATAGCTTACTGAGGGATTGCTTGAACAACAGTCTTGATCAGAACTTCCTTATCGCCCTTGGAGATAAGCTTTTCTTTCCAACCCTTTAAATTAGAATCAACTTTGCCCAATATCCAAGCAAACATCTCTCTTTTTTTTTTTTGGTCGGAAATAAGTAATATTATTCAGAAAGAGATAATATTACAATTAGCAACCAAAGCATCCGCATAAAGGATATCTAATAAAGCAAAAGAGGAGGCGAGGAGGCCCAACTAGAGGGAAGAGAACCGGTTTTATGAGCCTTAGCAGCCCAATCTCGCCCCCCAAAATTCGCCCCTCTTCTACAAAACCTAATTCGCAAATTGGAGAAGTCGCGAAGAAGAGCCACAGCTTCAGCACAGAGCGATCGAACCTCCCATGGCGAATCAGTTAAGCCTGTCACCGAATCGATTAGGGTTTTTGAATCTGATTCGATCACAAGCAGATCAGAGGCTCTGTTCTTCTCCAACAGGTAGCGTAGAGTGATCGTGAAGGCATGATATTCGGCTTGCAAAGTAGACGAAGCTACAAAACTTCTGGTAAGTCCATCGATAAACTTCCCATTATGATCACGGCAGATGCAGGCCATAGTCCCTTCAAGCATCCGCCTGGTTGAAACGCTCCATCGATGTTCACTTTCAGGAATTCAGGATCAGGGGGTCGCTAGAGTTCTTCTGGGCTGAGACAGGTTTTTGTCGTGATACCGCCTGCTATGGAGGACAACTGCGCCGACCGAACAATGTAGCTAGAGACAGATCAACGACCCTAAGTGGATCTGGATGTTGATGCCGGAAGATAAAATTGTTTCTGGCTTTCTAGGTAGTCCACAAGAGTGTAGCAACCACTTCGAAAGCTGGTGAGTTCTGTTTTTGTGACAGCTGTTGACACCTAAATTTTGGCGACCCGTTTAGTCATTTATCGCATAAAAATCAGGGATTAATTTTAACCCCTAAATATATATATATAATTGCATAACATATGGTCATTAGGAGCATATTTAATTTAATTGCATATTTGTTGGGCCGGCGGTGAATGGATGGCTTTAAACTTTGGATAAGTGAATAATTCCTCCGTGGTTATTGATATTACATTTACATGGGTGTCCTAAATTGTTAAAGTTGATTAAGAAATTTCCAGCATATTGGCACCGACATATTTGTGCATTTAAGGGAACGAATGCAAAGGAAGGACAGCGTGTAAGCGGCCACCGATTCGCACATGGAGAAGCCCATCCACGTGAAGGAAAATTATGCGCTTAGCCATAATTCGGTCAACGTGGGGAGCAAGAAATTGACCAGCATTATTTTAAGAGGAAAGAATTTATCTGGTCTGATTCGTACAATATGCACAAAGGAAATTCGAAAGATCAGCATGAGAAGGGAATGTTGGGCACGTTCTACACTGCGGGCACACGGATTTGCAAAAAAGATATATCCCTGCAGAGAAGGCATTCGGTCAATGAGGAAAAGAAAAGGAAATAGAATATATTTCAAAGCATGCACAAAAGGAAACGAAATATGCTTTCTTTCCATGATAGTTCAAACCCTTTGCCTATAAAGGACCTTCGCAGACGAAGAATAAAAGGAGGCCACACAATCGATACAAACGGCCGTCACTCGAAGGAAAAGAGAACACGTTCGCAAGGGAGAGCTCTCTCTCTCTCTCTCTCTCTCTCTCTCTCTCCAATATTTGTTCATGATCTCATCCCCTCATCAATGGATACAGAGCTCCACCTCTCTCGCGGACGCTAGGAGAACATTCGCAAAAAGGGGCTACTCTATTTCAAGGCGACAAAAAAAATACTGAAGAGACGGCCACAATTCCGAGACGAGCAGAGAATGGAGAGAGAGAGCGGACATTCTACACATGAAAGAGAAATCGTGAAGAATGAGACCCGCCTGGCCAATTGAAGATCCCGTTGCCCACTAAGTCTTCAAAATCAAATTCTTTTTGCTACCGTGGAGATTCACGCCCATTCTCGATCAATATCTCACTTTCATCTCCTTTCTCTATCAAGAAATTGGCGCACAAGTCCTTGATCGCATATATTTTGTTGTTGTTTTGCTTCGGAAACGAGTTAATGTTCAAGATCTCTACAGGCATCCCCGACGCAAGCCACATCCGTGTGGCCTATTAGGCCATATGCGGAATCCCCAGCAACGACGAATACTGGTCTTTCTTTGCAGGTTTCCTAGTCGAGCCAAGCACTGCCATCCAGCTGTCCGAGCCGAACCGTCCGTCGGTCCAGGTTTGCAAAATCAATATTCAAATAGGTTGAGCTTTCACGTGAAGATGAGCATATAGTTAAGCAGCGAAAGGAATCTGTTTAGTCAGCTTATACATGTCCTGATCGTGTATTAATTTGCTTCCGCCGATTGCATGTTTCCCTGCACTTGCATAAAAAGTCAAACCGCATTAATTGAACGATGAAGAGAATTTAGGCAACGCACGAAAAAAAGAAGAGAGGTATGTGGACAAAGTTCGGTGGGATCGGCTGTGGATGAGGCCAAATAAAAAGCACTCTCCCTGTTCCTTCGAGATCACTAGCCGCAAGCTCTATCTCCGCGAGCCCGCCCACACCGCGAGCCGTGTAGCCTCCGCCATTTGTGAGCCCCTTGCCGCTGGTCCACGGTTTCGAGTCGACATCCCAATTTGGAAAAGTTATTGGTGCGATATCGAGAGCTAGGTAAGATTTTTTATTGATTCGATTTTCTTATATTTTATTGTCCGATCCATGGGATCGCGATTTATTTGAATATTTGTTCGTTATTGCCATATCCAAAAGATCTCTTAATCCCTCATGAATTAGGAAATTTTCCTAATTTCGCAACGTGCATATGATTGACAGTCTGATTCACGCTCGAAATATGACTCGCAATCGCACGGAAAAATCACCAATCCGATCTCACGCTCGAGATACGATTTGCGATATTCTTTGAAATTGGCCAATCCGATCTCATGCACGAGATACGATTCGTCAATTTATTTCCAAAATGGACATGGACGATATCTTGCTTCTGATTTGCTGCCGTGCTGTTCTTGATATCTTATTTTGATTGCTCCCGTAAAAGAAAGGAAAGATCCAAACAAATCTGAGTTAGATTAGGTTCGTCTTAGAATATTCATCATTTTAGGGTTATCTTGCATGTTTAGAATAGGAATTTTATTTATTTTGAATTTTTGAAAAAATGAAAAATCCAAAAAAATGCATTCATTTAGGATGTTAGTTTTTTTTTAAATTTGAATTGCATGTTTAATTATTTGGCCATTTAATTTCGAATTTCATAAAAATTTAGAATTAGAGCATTCTTTGCACGTCATGGCATATTAGAATAAGTTGCATGTTTCATTTTAAGTTTAGATTAATGTCTGCATCTTAGGATGGAGCTTGCTAGGTTAAGGCAATATCTTAGTTTAAATTAGGGTTTAGTCTAACCCGATCCTTAATATAAGCTGGATAGAATTTTAATCTAGATAGTCATGTTTTGCATCATAAAAAAAAATGAAATTTGTCTTAGGATAAATTAGTTGCAATTTCTAGGATAGATTGCATTTTTAGAATAAAAAATCATTTGTACGTCATTGCATTGCATTGCACGTCATTAAGATTAAGTCATTTTGGTTAATTTAGATTGCATATTTAATTATTGCATGTTCATTAAGAAATCACAAAAATTCTTATTCGTTCATATAGTTTAGGACATATTGCCATGCCATATCATTTCATATTAGATTAGAAGCATTGCATTGCATATGGACTATACTTTCATTGAAAAAGAGAAAACAAAAATTGAGTGATTGCTTGTTAATTAGAAACCATATCTAGGGTTGTTGATGTGGATTCTAATCTAACAACGCAGATGCTTTCGTTGCTTTGAGGTAAGTCTCGCATTTTATTTATTGCTTTACTTGGGTGTTAAATTGGTGGTTTGCGCACCCGCATGACAACCTCACATGTTAGGGAATTAAAATCAATTCAAGTTGCTTGCCAAACATTTTTTTTCAAAATAAAAGAGAAAGGTACCGAAAGGGCGTTAGAGAAATCTAACGTAACCAAGTCCCCGAACTCACAAATCTCTGGTTCGTAGGAATAAAGTAAATCTCCCGTTACTTTATTTGGGTTTCTAATCGACCCACCAAAAAATAGATTAGTGGCGACTCTCGATTGAAAATCATTTGCATGTTAAGAACTTGAACCGAAAGTCGCGAATTGGTATGGGCTTGGGAGAGCCCGAGTTAAGTCTAGGGTTAACAATCCATTAGTACTATTATTTTGCCACCAGAAGCGTGCAATTTTCTTTTCAACAGATTTACAAATAGAAGTAGGGATTTTAAATATAGCCATAGCTTACTGAGGGATTGCTTGGACAACAGTCTTGATCAGAACTTCCTTACCGCCCTTGGAGATAAGCTTTTCTTTCCAACCCTTTAAATTAGAATCAACTTTGCCCAATATCCAAGCAAACATCTCTCTTTTTGATCTCCCCCAATCTGAGGGTATGCCTAAGTATTTGCCTGTTCTAAGCATCAAAGGCACTCTGAATTCATTGGCCAAATTTTCCTGTAGGACCATGGGGCAATCTCTGCTAAAAAATATTCCAGATTTGTTTCTATTTACTTCCTGTCCAGTGGCCAGACAATATTGATTGATAATATTGGATAGATTTTGACATTCCATCAGCTTGGCATCTAAGAAAAATATAGCATCATCCGCAAAAAATAAGTGAGAAAGTGTAGGACAAAACCTGTTTAACTTGATGCCTTTAAGATGCTCCATTTTCTGCCCGTTCTGTGTAATAAGCTGGGGTGAGGAGTCCAAGAATTTGATATTCCATCTGCATCCCCTTTGCTCCTGTTGTTGTCCTGGAATCGTTTTATCACATGATTGATCCGAGCCTAGCTGATTTGGTTGAGGAACCTCAAATTCCATACCAAAGACCGATCGAAATGAAGAAGAGGGATTTTGCAGAGGAAGCATCAACAATAGCTATGGGCCACCTTGCGTGCCAACCTCGAAGAAGCTCGTTTGCCAACTAGTGTCCTGAGGAAGTTCTGATGCTTGTGAAAATCCAAGCACTTGATCTGGTCTCAACAGCGTATACCTAAATGATTGTGAATGTAGTTTTTTCAATTGAATCTACTTTCTGTGTGCTCATTAGTTTGTACCTCTCTGTTAATCAAATACATACCTGCTGATTTTTTTATGCATGAATCCCTGATGCAGAGTTGTTTGATACGATTGCGTTCTCACTTCTCATGATATCACTCCCAAACTCAACGAGGCTCTGCAGGGGAAGGTATGCCCCGCCAGTCATACCATAACTATAAAAGACTAACTTGTGTGGTTGTACTGAAAATCAATGCAAGGATGCATGATGACAATCTCCTTTGATTTCTATCAGTTTATTAGTAAGGTAAACAAAATTCTTTCAATGTTGTCATTTATCAGTTCTCATGTATGTGGCATTGAACTTGTAAAGTTGAGATTCGCCTCCTAGCAAAACTATACCGAATTGCTGATTTTGCTAATCAGGTAACGCGAAATAATCAAGTGACAAGTACATCTTTCTGTTCTGTAGTTTAGACAATTCATGTTTTTGGTATAGTCTTATTAACATCAGTTCTCTTCCTGAACACAAACGACGAAAGTGCTGCTGATTGCTTACTTTTCCCGAGTCTTTTGTTTTATTTTTCATGGGCCAACCAATGAAGTTTCTCTTGATTACGGTCCGACTGCGAACTACTCAAAAACACCTGGAACGCGTGGCAAGATACGTCCCCAGATTTTGGTGTTGGGGCACGTTATTTATGCATGTGTGCTTTATCTGGGGTATATTGTGATGCTACTTTTCATTTATTAATAGCTAATTAATCCTATCCTTCTTGTGTAGATTCAAAGCTGCACTTCATGAAGCTCGGAGAAAGTCCCAAAACACCACAGATGTAGGTGCAGGCAGGAGCGAACAATGTCACGAGACATTATATAAAAGCGTTCAAAAGTCCGTCGCTATAGGCACTGATCATGTGCCTCGTGTTGTTAATTCTCTTCATAGGATTCTTTGATATAAAGCGACCTCTCCTATGGCACGTCGTCCTTTGCAAGCTTTGACATCATGCTATTCTTTAGCAAAGGCCGATTCTCAAAATACTTGAAGGAAGACCGCATGTGCAGGAGGTCCTGTATGTGAGGTTAAGCATAAACTCATGTTTACTTCAAACTACAATCGTGTGACCGGAAGAGAAGCATTCTTCATGGGAAAAGAAAACGCCATGGAATCGGCAAATAATCTGTCAATCGCAGCCAAGAATTTTACTGAAAAGGTTTGAAGAAGACAGCAGTTTCTCATGTCGGAGAATTTTGAATGAAGTATAAAAATGTTCATTAGCAAGCTATCATCTCTCTGGTCTGGTCACCTCAGAAAATTCATGAATTGACATCTAACAATCGCTTAATTGTATAATCTCAAACTTGGATTTATTCACGCACGAATCTATTAAGCACAAGAGACACGGCCATACATTCTCATACCTGCAACCAAATTTTCTCTGACGTTGGCTACAGTGAAAAACCGACAAAAAATGTTGAGAACATTTTTTAGAAGGGTGAATATAAGCCCCTCCATGGAGCTAATTTTTCAGGTGGAAACGAAGGCCCATAGGCCTACGCAGCGTGATTGATGACCGCCGTGAACTTAGCCCAGATGAAGGAATCGAGTGCGAATCATTGCCCACGCGACGCAAACCAACTAGCCGATCGGGTCCTCAAAGCCCGTTGTAGAAAAAATCCCTCCCTGTTAATCGGTTGTGTAATCCCCGTCCCTCTGGAATATCTTATGTTCTGAGACTCATCTATCGTATTTCAATGGGTTGCTTTCATGAATGAAATAGCTTTTTGGACCTCAAAAAAAAATAATAATAGCCCCTCCCAAAATTTATATGCTAAATGGTAGTCAACGATGATGCGTTCAAGTTTAGTCTAAGTAATTTCTTTGGGGTCAATCTCAGACATTTTCCGACCTTGTACTGGATTATTATTGGGGAATTTTTAGTAGTTAAGAGCTGCTCACAAACTTCTAGTCTACTGACTTAATTTTTCCGGAGCTCAAGACAAGTCCAAGTAGCCTGTTGAGCCAAGTTCAAATCTACAAGTACTATATCATATCTAATGCGGATCTAGTGAATGAGTCAAAACGCTTGTTAAGCATACTTGACATGAGCTGGCTGCTTACCAAGTGCCTAGGCAGCTGTTAATTACAACTGACAAGTAATACTTTCTTCATTTGCGTTGTTTACCTTCATTTATGCATTTCAAGTGAACGATCTTCAAAAAAATCCAACACTACGGGTGCGTTTGTTTCATGGAAAACAAAATGATAAAGGAAAATGTTTTCCGGGAAAGTATTTTCTAAGAATACGGTTTGTTTTCCTTTGTTTAGTGATGTATAATTGAAAATGTTTTCTGTCGTTTGGATCCCATTAAAAAAAATAATTTCACACTTCATCACATGAATTTTTTTTCCTGCCTGGCTTACAATGGGTGAGCTCTAGCTGTCGCCAGAGGCACCGAGCTCACCAGCTAGCCGCTAGAGGCTGCGAGCTCACCCAATCTGGCGAGGCTTGAGCCTCATCATTGGAGGCCACGAGCTCACCCGATTTAGCAAGGCTTGAGGCTCATCGACCTCGAGTAAGCTCAAGCCTTGTTGTCGAACGCCATGAGATCGCTTGATTTGGTGAGACCAAAGCTCACTGGCCGTCCTTGTGGCCAGTGACGAGAAAGGAAGAAAAGAAAAGAAAAATAAGCAATGTCAATTTTTTTTTTAAATGTTTTCCAAATTTTTATTTTTTTTTAAATAATAAATTCAAATTCTATTTTTATAAGAATAATTGTTTGTAAACCAAGCATCAAATCTAAGTTTTGGTAGATTCGGAAAACATTTTCTTTCTTTCAAATGGGAAATCATTTTCCTGAATTTAAGAAAAAAAACGTTTTCCGTTGACCCATTTTTCGCCCAGAAAATGAGGAAAGCGTTTTCCCTGAAAATGTTTTCTGCGAAACAAACGCACCCTACTTTCCTCTTTCGCGTGAAAAAATCGCCATGTTCTGAAAGTATTGCCAGTCTCAATGACATTTCTAGTCTTACCGCTAGTGTCCGAAAAAGAGTGAACAAAAAAAAAAAAAAAAAAATGAACGTTTCAACTGCTGTCATGGTGTGCATAAATAAACTTTTATCGTCTTTCAATTTAACATTTTGCTTTTGGTCTGTTCGATGTTGTTTTGCATGTCGGATAAGGCAGGCATTCCAGTGGGGAGTGTCTCTTGTGGAGTCTTCAACTGGAACAGTAGAACTGTCCCTTTTTACAGCTTATATGTTGCAGAACGACGTCCCCAAGAATTCTTTTTAATTTTCCTTTTTTTGATGATGTAGGACCGCTCCTTCAGTGAATAAACTCTAAACATGTAAGGATCGTGTTGATTAACCCAACTGGAGTTAGACAAGGTGCATAAAATCCGGTTCGGACGCCAACTGACTGCAAAACCGAACATAATTGATGTAATGGATAAAGAAAACTGTAAGTTGAACTGCAGATGACAAAATGCATTATCTGTCATTGATGATGTGATTGTGTGAAACATGCGCTTAATCTACATGCACAAGTTCTTTGTGAATCACTAAAGCAATCCAGAAAAAATAGCCATGAGTCAGGGGAAATTATTCAATCAATCCTACACCTATCATATAGATGTTAATTCAATATTAAACTTTTCAATTTTGCTAATTTAGTCTAAACTTCTTTCACAATGTTCCATTTTAATTCTGTTTGTAAATTTTTTTACAGGAAATCGTTGACATGACAATGTGCCACATGGAACAATTGATAAAGATTGGACCACCGTGCTAGCAATTTCCAGGGAAACTTTTTCTAAAATGACTACATTGGAAGTGAAACTGATAACTTCTCTTTGGAATTGAAATTGAAAGTGTCATGACTAGCCTTTTTATGCTTGTCTTATCATCTTATTGTGCAATTGCGTAAAACATGCGATTGATTAGCGGTTCCCTTTTACGAGGACATAGAAAGACAGCAATTTACAATTTAACTAAACAATAATTTGTCAAATCGCGGGAATCACGGGCAAAGAATAGATGGGCCAAGCATGAGTAGTACCTAAATCATAAAACAAACCGTAATTGATGCAAAAGCAACCCCATCATTAAGTGAAAAAAATAGAGGATGGAGCTTTGTACCAAGCTGCCTAAATTGCTCGTGGATCTCATAATAAATTAGCTGATATTTCAATTTTGGAATCACAAAGAACAAAATCAAATGAGTAAAATTGCCAAGACAAGCATTAAATCAAAGCAAATATCAATCAACTAGTTCTTGGGCTTAATGTCAAATGTCACAGCCATCTTCAAAGGAAAACAAAGAAGGAAGCAATACAAGTTTCCACGCCATGCTGGATGACTCCTTCCACGTACATGAGAAAGTATTTTGCATAACATTTATACCAAGTGATACATTGACCGATGCCTTTCATCTTATTGTGTAACCTCAACATTTAACGTATAATCAAAACCATGTCAACATGTTATGTAATATAACATTACATAAAAGATTTTTTCTGTTTGTTGATGACACCCTGAAGTAAAGTCACCTAACTATTCGGTGAATTCATACTGCTCGTACCTAGCTCTGCAATCCCCGAGCTGGACCTGAGCGCCAACACTCATCGGACATAAATTGCGGACCCGCGTAACAGCACTGGTCTTGCACAGGACGCAATCATAGATCTGAAGTGCTCCGTTGCAAGCCCCGTGACCGTAGCAGATTGGGGTCGACCCTGGCCATGGTGATTGGCAGTAATAATTGAACTTATTGTACGCCGTGTCGTCCCTTAAATGGTGGAGAACATCGTCTAGATTGATCTTGAAAAGATCGTTGCCCTGATGAGTCGACGTACTGCAACTATAGCCCACGATCCTCGTGTCCGGGTCACCCCGAGCAGGCCCGCAATTGCAGAGGAGCACGACAATCACAGTCGCCGCAGGTCTCTTGAGGATAGCCATTGCCGTGACCAGGTCGCTACCCAGAAATGAGATAAGATTCGACATACAAAGAGGGCAATTGCTCGTGCTGTGCACGTAG
Source organism: Eucalyptus grandis (assembly GCF_016545825.1). Taxonomy (NCBI): domain Eukaryota; kingdom Viridiplantae; phylum Streptophyta; class Magnoliopsida; order Myrtales; family Myrtaceae; genus Eucalyptus; species Eucalyptus grandis. The sequence goes on along the minus strand of NC_052616.1, from coordinate 8,455,808 downwards.
CTGGAGATCCCATTTGCCGTATTCGTCTGCCTTTTTACAACTTCTAATGAAATAATTTAATCACGAGGGTCGCTTATCACAACGCAAGAGAAAGCTAATGGTTTCTTGCTTTGCTCCAAAGTCCGGTTTCCAGCTTATTCTTAGCCTTTATCCGGCTGAAGATACGAAATGTGGAAACTTTGCATGCGTTGTTCTCTTGACTCGCCGTCTTGAACTTTGAAGCTAACGCAGAGCATGCTAGAGAGGGAGGCTCTCCCTCCTTTAATCGGTCTGTGAATTAGCAACTTAGATATGGCGAGTCTATAATAAAAGCTTGTTCTAGTATCTCGTCTTGATAACTAAATTAAATGAATTCTTCAGTCCATCAGACAAATGGGAATAGTTTATACAATTTCACTGTAAAAAGAACATTGCATGTCACTTAATTGATTAGTTAATAACAATCGGATTTTGCTGATAAATACCCGAGGGCAATTGTTAACCAATTAGATAAGGAAATATTATGATTTCGAATACCCATATTATCCTCGTCATATGCGTGCTCAATGCTTTGAAGACTATATATTCTCATTAAGCATGTTTCGACAAATTTCCAGGAGGCACTTGTTAAAGATGGCCGTGCTTCATTAGATACTCATCATTACGTTAGTTATATAGAAGACATTCTCTAAAGCAACACAGGTTGACCACTTATTCTGTAAAATCTGTGCTGCTGATTACCTAAGTCTGCAATCCTGATACTGAAGCATAGCCCCGCACTCATCAGACACGAATCGTCAACTTGTCTTGTAATCCATTCGGCACATTCATAAAGCCCGAGTGCTGAAATGCAGGGCTCCATGACCATAACAGGTCGGGGGTCGACCCAGGCCATGGAGATGCGTAATAGTTTTTGTATCTATCATACGCCGTCTCGTCCATTAAATGACACATTCTTTATGCTGTGCTGAGATGCATGCACTTGACCGAAATTCTCTTGTCTGGATCACCTCTCGCAAATCGGACAGCACGAAGAAGCGTGAGAAAACTTACAGTTGATCCCTGTCTGTAATGCTTGTGTCACGTTGTTGTAAGTGTAGATCCCGCTGTCCCTTGTTTCGTTGCGTTGATTCAATTTTTGGTTTCTCGCTGTATTTTATTCTCGTTCTGTGATTCATTGCGGCGATCACTTGTCACAATGCCGGACAGTTGTTTCTTGCTTTGATAAAACAAAACAAAAAAGGTTTGATTTTTGAGCTTTTTTTCTGAGCCATTGTTCGGCTGGAGATACGAAATATGGAAACTTGCATGTGTTTTTAGCTTCCTATAGTGGAGGTCTTGAAATTTAGAGCCTTGGCAAAGCATGTTGTAGAGGTCACATTGAAGCTCTCTAAATAAAGAAGGTATTCTCTTTAGCCATGGAGCACACTGGTTTAAACGCCGAATTTGATATCTCCACGTCGTTTACTGAGCAACACTCTGAAAAATAGCATGCTCTACTTCTAACATAAAAAATTAAAAAAAAAAAATGATATTCTACAATTTTTGTATGTATTAAAGATTTTCACCCTTCTATCGATGTAAAGGATCGAAGTAGGATGAGTATGATAAGGCATCCGAACCATCTAAATCCTAATGGGATGTAAATGGATAGAGGGTTTGGGGAGGTTAGACAGGTTCGGGCTCAATTGCCATAAACCTTGTAGGATTTGGGACATATGCGGGATTTTACAGTCGGAAAACCCAATAATCAAAGTCGATATGTCATTTGTTTTCTTTATATTTGTTAGGTAGTTTTTTTTTTTTTTTTTTTTTTGGTCGAAAATGAAGAACTATATATTCATGTGCGATAACCGGTACAACCTAAGGCTAGTGCATCAGCAAATACAAGGTCGAGTAGATAAAAGGGAGGAGAGACGGCCTAGTTTTGGGATAAGCCTTTGTGACTCTGGGTCTTGGCAACCCAATCGGCGACAACGTTGGCTTCTCTTCTACAGTGTCAAAGACAGAGATTCGGGAAATGAGAAAACAAAACGGTAGCTTCTGCAAACAAGGGACGCTCCTCCCATGGAAAACTTACTGATGGCTTCTCCAGACGATTCCCCGCTTGTTTGGCTCTGCAGGCGGAGATCCAAGCACTTTCTTTCACTCTCCAATACCTGCTTCAGCAAGGCTTCAAACTTGCAGATCTTCTAATTGAATCAGACTGTCTCATCCTAGTTGATATGATGAACAAATGCAGAGAGCCGCATTTAGTAAATATATATCAGTGTAAATTCTTTTAGGATTTGCAATAGGAAATTTTAAATTAACTTTATTCTATTAAAAATCACGATATCAGTTAATTATAATAATTTTTCAACGCTAAGAAGGCAACATAGTATTATAATAGATTTTCCAACGACAAAGTTATAACCACTATTTCACTCCTAGCTTCTACCTATTTTAGACGGGAAAATTACCAAAAAAGTCACAAACATATGACATTGGTACCAATTTAATCATTAACTTTTCAATTGAACCAATTTAGTCCTAAATATTTTCACCTTGGTACCAATTTAGTCCATCCAATCAATTATGGCCAATTGGTGCTAACGTGGATGCCCGTCAACCAATGAACACTAACGTGGCAATTTTTATTTTTATTTTTTTGGAATTTTGTTATAATTTTTCCTTTTTTTTCTTTTTTTCCCCTTTTCCTTTTCTTTTTCCTCTTCTTCCTCTTGGCCTTCTTCTCCCACAACCACCGAGTGAGGCCAACCTCCCCATGGCTTAACTGCGAGCAAAGGAGGACTTGGCCTCACCTAGATCTAGGCGAAGCTGCCTTGCCCACGACCCTGGCGCTGCCCTCACCCAATGGTTGGTGAGCCACTAGAGGCTTGCCGTCCATTGTAAGAGAAGTGGCCCTTGCCCAATGGTTGGTGAGCCACCGAAGGCTCACCAGCCACTGTAGAAGAAGAAGGCCAAGAGGAAGAAGAGGAAAAAAGCAGGAAAAATTAATAAAAAAATATTTAAAAATTGTCACGTCTCCATTGGCCAGCCAGCAAGTGTCCACATCAACACCAACTAACCAAAATTGGTGAGATGGACTGAATTGATATTAATATAAAAAAATTTAGGATTAAATTACTCCAATTTAAATATTTAAGACTAAATCAATACCAATATCATAGGTTTAGAACTTTTTTGGTACTTTTCCCTATTTTAGACCTTAGTTTTTCATATTCGTTAATTTTAAATTCTTCAATCTTATATTTTGGATGTCGTAAGACTCCAATTTGAGATTTACAATTTATGAATTTTAAATAAATAGTTGCATTTGCAAAAATGAGGTGGTTTATATTTAACTAAAATGATTGTTTATTTGTTTATTATAAAATCATGTGGCAAGTTGCGGGTACCTGACGGAGACCCGACTCCTTTAGCAAGTTGGCTTTGGGATAATATATCAAAGCGTGTAATGGATTTGGTGAGGGCTCATGAAATAATATAAAGTTAAGATGACGGGTTTGAGAAGACGTTTGCCGTTCCAAAATGATCCTGCTTCCATCCCTATATGAAAGTGCTCCATCATGGCCGGGCTTTCGTCCAGTTAAAAGCAGAAGTTGCTTAGGCTAATCTCGCAGTCAGTTACTTCACACTTCGACTTAGGATTTTCTCTCCAAATTTTGAAAACAAATAATTAACATTTAAGTTTCAAAAATTTATGCTGTTGAATCTTATAAAAGATGTAGTAGGGGCTTCATAACTACTTTCTTCTAAAGGAAATCGAAGAAATAAGCTTCGGCCAATATTTTTTAGTACTTTGAAAAGGTTTCAAGTATTTTGGACTACAAAAAAAAAAAAAAACATAGTACAAGTTGATAATAATTCATGAAAAGTCAAGAGTTTAAAGTTAATGTCTCTATAAGGAAGTTCAATGGGTCATTGAAGTATCAATGTTAGCTTCCTATTACCATTCCTACCAATTCTGATTAGCCAAATAGTGTAAAGAAAGGGAATTGGGCTCTTATTTTCATTCCAATCTTTACAATGCTGAAAAACCAAGATCTAAAGTTTAAATTAGGGAATAAATATCTAGTGGTAACTACAAATATTATGTGTCAAACCTAGCCTTCCACCCCCCAAAAAAATCTCGCTTATTGCCAATGTTTATTATAACATTCGCGGGCTTCAACTATTCTAGCTTTTTGTCTTTTTAGGTCAAAGATTATTGTAGCTTCTTGAGCATCTATCAAAAATAAAATTTTCACATGAATGCTATTGGAATATTTAAATAATAAATCACAATTTCATCTAACAATTTAAACTTTTTAAAATAATTGGTTGTGATTCCATTAAATCTCACATGGTATCAAAATTAGAGGTATTGAGTTTGAATCTTTACAAATCCAAATTGCCTCTCCAATTAAATTTTCATACTTACTATTTGGCAAAAAGATAGGATTAAGGATTAGAAAAAATATTATAATATTTAAATAATAAAACACACATTCATCTAATAGTTTAAACGTTTAAAATAGTTAATTCTTATCCTATCAAATCTCATAAATACCAAATTTTTCAATTTTGTCAATTTTATCATCAATCTTTCCATGAGATTTCAGCGTTTCTTTTAATTAATTTTTATCAAAAATCGCTAACTTGACAATCTGATAATTGCCAATCGTCTTATGTGACACATAATTTAATAAATTTTTAAAAAAATAAAAATGAATTCACACCGATGAATATGTTTAATATTAATTTTCCTGCACATGTCTATCCACGTCAAGTACACACACTGAAAACAAATTATTAAAGAGCGTTGGCTAGTGGGAAGAGTAATCGTAAGATAGTATGTTTTGGCGATATTCCGATGGGATGGATGAGATATTTTCTCATGGTTCTGTCCCACTCGAGATTCAAAGACCATGTGACATTTTCCCTCGATGTTGGCACTATGCCCCCATCAGAGGTACATCGATCAGTGTCTGCTCACGGGACCTTTCAAATCAGTCCATCGCACTCTCAGGGTGATGAAGTCATTCTTCACCCTAACTTGAACTTTATAACTCCACAGCAATCTAATTCTATGGAAATACTAATAACAAGTTTTTACTTAAAGGATTATCTCGAACGACACCTTAATGAATAATTGAAAGAAATTAATGATAAGAATATACCATGCATAAATATATGCTGAAAGGCAAAATTTATTGATAAAATAAGTAATGAAGAATATTTAAGGATGAAAAAAGCGATTGAGATCCCCTAAAAGTAGCAGGTCTTCTTTACTTTATACAATTGAACAAATTAGTCATTTTAAGATAAGATAGCTCTTCCTATCTTTTGTTCCGTGCACGCAATTGATTGTTTATGGGCATTTCCTACGTTGACCTTTGTGGCTCTTCTAATCCTAATCAAGTTAATTAAGAATGTAAAGGATGCATTTTGTTAATCTTGTCTTAATCGCAATTTAAAATTTCTATTTATAACGTGGAATAACATGTCACTATATACAAGCACTAGCTATACTACACCAACATCAACATTTTTAGGGTGTGTGGCAAGTCTCATATCAAATGTTATTGTATATTGTCATCAGGTACTCAAGAGTTAATTTCAATAATACTCGCTTCATAATAACTTATAGTCATTATATACATGAAAGCTTTATCAACCATGTAATTCTTCGATACTATTACTGGAATTGTTGTGCAAATAACATGGAAACTCACAAATTTTACGATTCAAATCTAACACGAGAAAAAGAAATTACTAGGAAATCAACAATGAACAATAAGTGCACTAAAGAGATTATAGTCCGAATGTCACTTCCTACTCTCTATGAGGAGAGCAAAAAACCAAGAAATCCACCATGAATCTCTACAATAGCTCAATCGTTCAAGTGGTCCCATACCTAGATTATATCTACAGTAGCACCTACAAGTGTTATATCACAATTTCTCACAAAGAATCACTCAATAAACTCAGAGAAAATCCTAACGCCTCTTTTATTTGCTCTAGTATGTAATTGCACAATAGAATTTCATCCCTCATATTTATAATATTTGTATCCGAAATAGGAAAGCCTTTTTAGAAAAAAAAAAAAACTATTCAAACTAAAATACCACTGAAATTAGAAAATCCATTCAAATTAAGAAACCATTCAGGCTAGGACACACATTTGAAGGATAAAAATTCGAGGGTGTTTTCAACAAAACTTAAAGTCAATGTCTACAATAGCCACCATGCATTTCAAGGAGGAGTTAGCAAATACTGTTGGGTATTGTGTCGTAGTGATTGATTCAGGTAGCTCTGACTTATGCCCACCTAATACTTTCTCCAAGTTAATTACCTTCCCTCTGTCCGTCTTCCTTCCCAGTCAGTCCAATGCTCTTTTCACCTACATGCTGGTAGGTATAGATTCCCTCTCCCATCCATGTCATTTCTGGGGCGACAGACACTGTGGCTTTCTCAAGATAAGAGAAATTACAGTCTCACTTTTAACCAAAAGAGATAGATTCCCAGAGGATCCAAAATGACTTTTTTCACACAGAGAACGGTGCCCAGCCACTCTCTTGTTACATCAGAAACGGAGTCGCTGCTCCCTGCCACTGCCAGTCGAAAGCGATTGCCTACCAAATTACCACTAACACAGAGTATTTGCTCAGCAGCGTGAGAAGGCAAGGCAAAGGCCTGCGATGGCACGAGAGAAGGCGCATGTTCCTGGATTGGGGAAGAGCTTTTAGCGACCGGTTGCAGCCTGTCAAAGCTATCAGCGACAGGTCTTTCAGCTTGTCTCCGTCTCTCTTTACTATCCACCTGATAAGTAACCATCGATCTGGCAGTTTTTTTCTCTTTGGGAAAAGGAAATAGAAAGACACTGGTTGGTTCCTCGTTCTGAGGGCTTCACTCAAGTTTTCAGATTTGCAGCAAATTATTTGTGGGACATGTCATTTATACGCCGCTAGCTATCGGAAACAATCTTGGGGAGTAATTGTTCTTGTGAATGCCATGCAAGAGAGGTTGCTTTCACGCTTCTCCTCCAGCATAATGCGACATTAAAGAGCCCCTCTTTATTGATGCCTTATATGATCCGTGCAACACGAGAAGCTACCGTAGGTATAACACTCCGTTTATTTCACAATATAATTAATTATAAAAATTTGTATTTTTTTTTTTTTTTTGGTTAAGTTAGGTTATTACTAAGTATTTCGCCAGCGTAAAATAAACATATTTACTATTGGATTGAAGACATGTATACTCAAATACCTTTTTTAAAATCAAGTTCCATCATTTTTTTCGATAAATAGAACAAAAAAACTCCAAATTAATACGTCTGTGAAAAATTTAACCAAAACTAGGTTTTTAATCATCAAAAAATCCAAACTAGTATATATATGATAAATTTACCTCAAACTAATTTTTTGATCACCATAAACCCAGACTTGTATATTTATGATAAATTTACCACTTACTATTTTCCATTAAATTAGATTTATACCATGAAAAATTATAAACTGATTTTTTTATCACAAAAGCCCTAAATTGGTATACATATGATAAATTTATTCAAAATTAATTTGTTCACCATCAAAAACCTCAAACCGATATATTTGTGACAAATTTATCCTTATTAATTTTTGTTAAATTAAATTAATACCATGAAAAATTATAAACCGGTACACATGTGACAATAAAGAATAAAACCCCAAATTGACAGACTCATTAACTACCACATAGTAAATTTGTTGTATATGTATTAGTTTGGGGTTTTTAGGGTAAAAAATAATAATTTAGTGTAAATTTGTCATAAATGTATTTTATGTATTTACCCTTTCTTTTGTTGTAGAATTTTGTCATGATAAAATGAATATTTTCAATCTCTCTAGGTGTTCACTAGAAGTGAGCGGTTTTAGGTTTCACATGAAACCTGAAACTTAATATGTATGCCAGTAACTGGGAACTTACCTCATCAAAGGTTCCAAGATTGATTCTAGATCTACCTAGGCTCCATCTGTACTCTTAAATGAACGATGGTATTGAACCATCATCTCTAATGACCACCATTTGCTACAATCAACTTATCACAACTCATATTTAAACACGTGGAGATTATGAAATATTAACAAGGTAAAAGTTTCAATCGTAGACATTATCAAAAATGGAAGTGCATATTAGCAGTTTCAGATTACACACTCGTTATCTTACATCATAGAATGTTGTGGGATTGTACAAAAACATAGAAAAAGAAAAACACAAAAACTTGTTTTAGGAACCTAGAATCTAGAACCTACTTGTCCAAACAGATTTTCTAATTTTTAGAATCCAAAACCTACCATATATATCCTAGAATTTGGAATCGATTGATCCAGTTCTCAAATTCTCAATTTTACCTTGAAATCATACTCACCCTATTGATCATGACAATAAATCATGTATAGGATAAATTGGATGAACTTCATAAGTTATCAGGAAGTTAATTCTAACAATGACCTTGGGGAAATGAACTTATGTTTCATAATTTATGATTTGTTACCAAATTTCCCGTTTCCTCTCTTCACCTGCCAAGTTGCACGTACTAGTATAGACACAATGTAGTTGCAGTATATAAAATAAGGTTAATATCCTAAAAAACCCTAAAATTGGTACATGTGACAATTTGATCATAAACTAATTTTTTAATCATTAAAAACTTCAAATTGGTATAATTTTGATAAATTTACTCTAAACTGGTATACTTGTGACAAATTTGCCTTTTATTAGTTTCCATTAAAATTTCCTATCAAATTGTTAAATTTAATGACACGTGATAGTTAACTAATGTTCCAATTTGAAATTTTACTCTTTGTATGTCACAGTTGTACAATTTTTGTAATATTAATCCAATTTAACATATTTTATATATATATATATATATATATATATTAATGTAGCATTTTGGAGTTTTTGGTGGTCGAACAAATTTGTTGTCACAAGTATGCTAATTTGAGGTTTTTTGTGATCATTTTGGGGTACATTTCTATACATGCTAGAGATCTTTCACTTAATCAGGCCAAAGCCCAAAAATGATAATTGAAAAGGAAAAAAAAATTGATTGTAGAATACATAAGAAATTTCAAACATATTGAAATCGAGAGCTCAAATTACATTTTTATTTCCTTCATTCTCTATGCTACCGTAACTGTTATCTAATTCTGAGGCAAGCTTTAGGTCCATTTATTGCGATCTGACATGTACTGAATCAATATAATTCCCGCTCTCCAGTGTTTATAATTGACACGCATAAGCAATACTAAAATGCTTTTAGCAAAATAAATAAATAAAACAAACAAATCTCAGATCTCAAAATATTAGATTACTAATTGGGATATCAACATCTCAAATAAGCAATAGTACTTATGGTACTCATTAACAAACTAATTAAGGAAATTTTACAATTTTTAATTGATTAACTGCCTTTGCGCCATGCATAATCAATATCTTAAAAATCAAATTATTTCAAATAAAACATGCTCCACTATTATCAAATGGGCATTTGTCATCAAAACTCTAATACTTATGGCACTTTTTTTTTTTTGCTCGAGCTCCATTGCAACTTCTATTTTCCTTTTTCCTTTTTTGAGGTAAGCGATAAAAACTTGAATCGGTTCTGAAACGATTGTACTGTATCTATTAAACTTATGGAAGTTGACATCCACTAGATGAGCATAACTTCTAGACAAGGTAACTTGACATAAGGCTGAACTCCCATGCACTGGATTTGTCCCCAGTTTCAGAAATATTCTTCTACCGACAAGGTTTCCAAAACTTGGGCCGTCGGGTTTGCAGGGAGAAGACAACCATGGGTTTGGACTGCTCTGCAGCTCCCTTGCCTCTCTTCAAAGTAATCAGCGACAGCTCTTTCAACTTGTCTCCGTCTCTCTTCAACCATCAATCTGATGAGTAACTATCAATCGCAGTTTTTTTCTCTCTGGAAAAAGTAAATAGAAAGACGTTGCTCGACACTTCGAGCATGGAGGATGGCTCATCGTTCTGAGGGCTTTCACTCAAAGTAGATTGGCAGCAATTATTTGCGGGACAGTGTCGTTTACAGGACGACCACGCCGGCTAGCTATCGGAAACGATCATGCGGAGTAATTATTCTTTAGAATGCGATCCGAGAGAGGTTGCTTTCACGCCTCTCCTCAAAAAAGAGCCCCTCTTCATTATTGATGGCTTATATGATCCGTGCAACACGAGAAACTATCGTAGATACAAGACACCATTAATTTCACGAGAAAATAATTTTAAAAAATTATATTAGGTGATTGAATAATTTTATCATTGGATTTAAGACATGTATATTCAAATATTTTTTTAAAATCAAGTTTTGTCTTTTTTTTTATTAATAACCATCAAAAATCCTAAACTGGTATATCTATAATAAATTAATGTTAAACTAATTTTTTTATCACAAAAAATCTCAAATTGATTTATTTATATCAAATTTATCATATGCTAGTTTTTATTAAAATGGATAAATATCACAAAAATCATAAAAATGAGGGGTAAAACCCCAAACCAATCATCCAAATTAGAAACTATTAAAAGATAAATTTATCATAGATATATTAATTTGGAGTTTTAGTTGATCAAAAATTAATTTATGATAAATTTTTCATAAATATACTAATTTGAAGTCTTTCATAATATATATATTATATATCGTATATATTTAATCGTCATCATGATAAATTGAATATTTTTTGTCTCTCTAGGTGTTCATGACAAGAAATCCCTCTACAGAATAACTAGGATGAGTTTCAGAAGTTATTAGGAAATTATTTCTCACAGTGACCGTGAGGAAACGGACTTTTGTTCCCCAATTTACTGACGATTTTGCCCACAAATTTCCCGTTCCCTCCCTTTCCCCTGGCAAGTTGTACGTATCCGTATAGACATGGCGGAGTTGCGGTATATAAATATACTTTCTCATCTGATGCTTTCTTTTCTTTCTCGAAGCAAAAAGGCCAGGAATTATGGCAGACGCGAACAGCACTCGTCCGTCTTCTTCTGCTCCTGCTTCTTCTTCTCTCTCCCTTCTTCATTCCTCTTTTTCTATTCTTTTTTTTTTTTGATAAATGATATGAAATGTTCCTTTCTTTTCTACCCATGTTAGAGAGTTTTCTCTTAAACAGATCAAATCCCACAAAAATAATATTTGACAAGGAGAAAATTGACCGTAGAATTCATAAGAAAATTCAAAGCATAGTGAAATCGAGAGCTCCAGTTACACCCTTATTTCCTTCATTCTCCATCTACTGTAGATGTTATCTAATTCTGAGAGGACCCCATCATGTTTTAGATCCATTTATTGCAGGTGGACATGCACTGGATCAATATAGTTCCCTTGTTCCACTGTTATAACGCAGTCATAAACAATACATAGATGCTTCTAGGCAATAAAAATAATAAAAATAAACAGATCTCACATCTCAAATTTTAAGTTACTACTGGGGACGTCAACATCTCAAACAGGCAATAGTACCTAGGGATCACTAATTAACAAACCAATTAAGGAGATTTTACAATTTTTAATTCATCGATTGGTCTTGTGTCATGCACAATCAATATCTTAGAATTTGAATTTTTCCAAATAAAACATACTCGACAATTATCACATGGGCATTCATTATTAAAATTCTAATACTTATGGCACTTTCTTTTTTGTTTGAGCTTGATCACAACTTATATTATTTTTTCCCCTTTTCTGAGCTAAGTGATAAAAACACGAATCGATTCTCAAATGGTTGCACTGTATCTATTAAACTTATAGAAGTTTGTCTATTATTTCAAAAAAAAAACTAATAGAAGTCGACATCCACTAGACGAGCATAGCTTTTAGACTAGGCAACTTGATATTGTGTTGAACTCGCCTCCTCTGGATTTGTCCCCAATTTCAGAAATATTCTTCTATTGACAAGGTTTCTGAAAATATGGGTGTCGGGTTTGCAGGAAGAAGACAACCATGGTTTGCACTGCTCTGGAACTCTCTTTGCCTGGTGCGCCACAGCTGGTTTTACAATCATTCAAAATCTTACATTAGATCCTTTCATGATGCAAATACCTTGAAAACAACTGAAGTTTCACCCACGACACTAGCAGAAATTCTATCTTATGGAATGATTACACAATGATGGCATATAATCAACTTCTCAACACTTCCTGTGAAGGCAAATTTTTTATGATGATATATGGAACGAAAATTGCATAATTTGAAATGAAGTTTTTAGTCAAAGATTGTGGGTTGCAAAAGGAAAATTTGGTGACCTATCCCACGACCCTATAAAAGCATGCGCCAAGTTCACATCTTCTGGATCCGTGCCTCACCGTAGGGACGACACTTTTGTCACCATCCAAATAGCTTTTATAGACCAAGGGGCATTTCTTAAGGGGCCAAAGAAAAAAGATGAAGAAAGACGCAGGACACATTTCCCCTCGGGGTGAGACTTTTTAGAAGGGAGAACAGAAAAGAAAAGAAAAGGGACAATTTGGCTCCAAAAAGAAGAAAGAGAGATTATTCGAACAGCTTTTGGGTGTTGGTATTTTGACTCCGGCACAATGTCTGGCATGGGAACTTGAAACACCATTCGACCAAAAAAAAAAAAAAAAAACTTGAAACGCCTACTTATGTTGGAGATGAAAATGGCACGTAAAGGGATAGCTTTTGCACTTATTGGTCTTTCTTGCGTCTCTTAAAAGATCCAACTTACGCTAATTGCTGTAGGCTTCCCATGTATATGCAGGAGCATTAGAGAAATTGTTAGTGGGAATGGGACCTTCCCATCAAGTCCTGATTTGTCCCCTTAAAAAATAAGCATTATCTCTGACTAGCTCTGATTCTTCCAGATCTCCATATGTCCTTGAAAAACCATCGGCCAAATTTGTGTGTGAGCAAATCGTTCCCCTTTCAACGTAAATAGACATCGATGCTTATTTGCATGAAAAAGTTAACCGGGTCATCAATATAAATAAGCATGTGGATAGAGGTCATCCATATAAAAACCGTGGGTCATTGTTGATGACCGCGGGAATTATTGTCGATATTAATATGCATCGATGACCATAAGTTGTATTGTGGATACAAAATAGCGCATTGCTGACAATTATCATGGCAAAGTTTGTTGATAAGGATATGGATTAAAAGGGGATTGAACGATTATCGATTGCAACACCAAGCGAAGAGCAAATATCTTGAAAGCGCCAAAACTCAATCACGACTTTAACATCACTAACAGGAAAACAATGAAGTCCCATGAATCAAGGGTAAAGAAATGGAGTTAACTCAGTAGCAAAGTGCAAGAGATTGAGGCACGAGTTTTAGGGAGATGAGATCATGGTGATGTGAAAGCATGGAACCAAAGTTGTTAGAAACATGGAAGCATGGCTAAAACTACAGAAAAAAAAAATACATTGTGAACACTATAGATACCAGTATTTGTCCACTAAAGAACCTTGCCTACAAATAAATAAATATGTCATCTTTCAATTTTTGCATTGTAGTTATAGTTTCCAAATTCACATTGTCGATTAAATTTTGGTAATTATCTTTATTATAATTCATGAATGTATCATCGTCGATTAATTTCAATGTTGCATTTCTTAGATTTTGCTGTCGATTAAATTTCAGCACAGTTTGTGTAGATTTTTAGTTCCATTTAAAATAAAGTTATCGATCCCCTTAAGTATTTATGATATTTCCTGTTTGAAATCGCTATAAACTTCATCGCATTTAATAAAACTCTAAAAATTATTTTTAATAAAAGGTAATTTCATTGCCGAGTCCAATTATTGCCAGACCGTGGTATAAAAAATGGTATTTCGTATTAGCTTGCGGCGAAATGAACTGGGTTGTGATATGCGGAATCGAAAGTACGGTAGATGTCCTCGGTCGAGGAACCCCCTGTTTATTTAGACATTTTCTTGAAAGGAGGGAGGGAGAGACAGTCAACCTGTTCTAACACAGCACATGTTCCTATGTTCTCCCACATGGTGTGGTCAAACTGACAACTGCACCCCGCAGAGGGAGAGAGAATTCCTTAATAAACCGGGTCGCGCAATAGCTCTTAACAATAGAATTGAAATGACCCCAACACGTGAAGGAGATATTCAAATCAGATGCATGAATAATCTGATCTTGGACCTTACTAATTTCATCAATGCAGACTCTTCCCCTGTATTCGACTTACAGATGTGACGGAGCGCAGATTAAACAATAGCAAACCCTAAACCGACCACGGCGAGAAGTTCATCAAAGTTTGTTCCCTTAAGTTGGAGCCCATTTACTGATTCGAGAAGACTCGCGATCCATGATCATCTAAACCGCTAAACTAATTATTTCAAACTCTATCCATATATAACATCAAATTACACGGTGAAATGGCATTACATTGGATAGTAGCAATATAACATAGAATAACTCGTGTCACAAGTGATTGGTAAAAGAATTAGCTCATAGGTAGAGGTTAATTATGAACATGGTGGCTCAAAATTTATGCTTCTTTTGACAGCTTAACTAAAAAGCCCGTCCATTGATCAAGTGTATTTAGTAGAACCGTCAAACGGGAGAATTGAGTCGGAAATGATTACCCATTTGACTTGTTTTGACATATTTGTATGTAATATAAATTTAGTGGTTAATACTTACTTTGACCCATATCCATCCATACCTGACCCAACATATATTAATGGACTACTTCCATATTTTACATAATATAAGAAAACTCACACCTAAATTGAGATAAGAATGCAGCATGAATGAGGGCGAGAAAGAGTAAAGAAAGAAACAAAGAAGTGGATTTGGTGTGGGTATAGTTGTGAATCAATTTAACACTCATTAATATAGACTAAACCATTATGAGCCCATCTACCATCAATTTACTAAATATAACTAACTCATATAATGATTAAACCTATCAAATATACGCCGTTAAGAAATGGATTAGTTAAGAATAATGTGGAACAGAGGAACATAAAACTCTATATATTTCGATATTTAGAAAAGAATATATAGAGAGCTTATTTATAAGCTTAGACAAAAGAAATCAAAAGAAATCAAATCAGATGTATAGAATGAAAAAATATATAGAAAAAAATCATAAATATCTCTTATAGATATTTTAATATCTTAATATTGTTAACATGATTTGTGATCTATTTTAATGAGTATAGTATTTACTTATGCCGTGGTCCACGGATGTAAGATATTATTATTCGATTGCCTTTCGGAAAAGTAACTCCGAGATAAAGCATGAGTTGAACCGGAGAAACCCTACATCGTTGGACTGAATTTTTGGGGCAGTAATAATGGCAGGCATGTCTTTATGAATTTTTGATGGGTCTTGCTGGAGTAGAGCCTCCATGGCTTCAGTGCGTGCCCCCCACGAGATTACAGTGAAAAAACACACGACGTTCATCATCATTTAGACATTGTAATAATTGCATGGGGACCATACCAGACCAGCCGATCCATGTAATTGGGCCACCCCAGCTTTGAATTCCTGTGACCCGACCCATCCTCATCCTTTGTGGTCTCTCTCTCCTCTTGCAATTTTATAAAATAATGACACAAATAATCTCTAATATAATTTCTAAAATTTTAATTTACTTAATATAATTATTAAATTATAGTCCAATGTGTAATGTAATTTTTGAATTTTTAATTTATTCAATATGATTTATAAATTTTAGATACATGTTTAATTTAATCCTTTATTAATTTAAGTTCTAAGGTAATATCGAACAATTTTATATAAATTAGGGATTAAATTAAATATATATAAAAATTTCAAAGATCACGGTCAATAAATTAAAATTTTAGGCGCCTTGTTGCTTCGGGAATTATTTCTGTCTTCTTCCCCAACCTTCTCTCCCTAGCCAAGCGCGTTTCGCCTTTTCCGAGTGTTGGGATATGATGCACCCCGACATGATGACTTTAACAAATTATTATTATTATTATTATTATTATTATTGTTATTGTTATTCTTATTTAAATTTGGCTCCTTCCAACCAAAGCCATATCGGTTTTCGTGAGTTGTTTATTGCTCATTACAGCTGAATCCACCGCCTCTCTCTACCTCTCTCTCTCCCCCCTCCTTTCTCTCTCTCACAAGCTCCACATAAATTGTCCAGAATTGCAGAGAAATCTGAAACGAAGAGAGAGAGAGGAGAGAGAGGAAGAGGAAGAAAAGGGCAGAGGTTAATGCTCTGCACCAACCGCCTTACTCTTTCTTAAACCTCTCAAACCTCTCACTCTTCTGAGCTCACTACTTCACTTACACACACACGCACTCTCTCTCTGTATTAGAAGGAAAGGATGAGTAAACAAGATGTCATGAAGATGCAGGTAAACCCTGTCGACCCCTTTTCTTGATTTTTTGGGTTGATTAGCATGAAACCAAGTTTGTGTCTTGTCGAGTCTTTTGCTGTGTTCTTGGTTCTTGATTACGACTGCAGAAGTTTTTTCAAGATCTTGCTCTCCCCGTGTTCTTGAGATTATTCTGAAATGTTCTAACTTCGTCTCTGTTTTGGGGGGTTTTGCTTGCAGACGTGTGTTCTCAGAGTGAACATACACTGTGAAGGATGCAAGCAGAAGGTCAGAAAACTGCTGAAGAAGACCGAGGGTACGTACCCACTCCCCGTCGCTTTTGGTTTCTTTTTCTCTGTCCATTCGGTGATTTTTTTATTTATTTATAATTTTGAAGTACTTTTAGTTGGATTTTTTTTGTTGATGTGAAAGTCTGTTGACTTCTTCTGGGGAATTAATGGTTTTTTTTTGTCTGTTTGAATTTTAGGAGTGTACTCTGCTAGCATAGATGCGGAGCAAGGCAAGGTAACAGTGCTCGGTCCCGTAGATCCGTACACGCTCATCACCAAGCTTGAGAAATCAGGGAAACATGCGGAGCTCTGGGGGGGATCAGGAGGACACAAGAACGGCAACAACAACAACAACCACCACCAGTTCAACCAGAACCTTCTCAATCTCAACCAACAATTCAAGAACTTGCAGATGGAGAATGTCAAAGGAGGCAAAGACAACAAGTCTCAAAAGGGTAATCATGGAAAAGACCAGCAAAAGGGAGGAAATATGCAACAGCAGCTGGCTCAGCTGCAGCTGGAGCAGTTCATGAAGGGCGGTGCTAAAGATCTGAAGCTGCCAGCTAAGGGACAGAAGACTGTCAAGTTCAACTTGCCTGAGGATGATTTTGGGGGAAGTGAGGATGATTTTGATGATGAATTTGACGATGAGTTCGGCGACGAGTTTGATGAATTCGACGATGAGGAGTTTGAGGAGGAGTTTGGCCATGGTCATCACCATGTTCTCTCTAAGCAAGCCAAGATGGGTGGTGGGGGTGGTGCGCATGGACATCAAGGGGCTAAAGGGAAAGGCGATAAAAAAGGTGACGGCGGCAAGGGGGGCAAGGGGGGCAAAGGCGACAGCAAAACCGCCAAGAAGGGCAGCGGCTTCGACTTACAAGGGTTGATGAAGATGTTTGGTGGTGGTGGTGGTGGGAAAAAGGGTAAAGAGGGAAAGAAAAATGATGGTAAAAACGGTGGCAAGAACAAAGGAGGAGGTGGTGGTGGTAAACATGGAGGCAAAAATGGTGGTGACTTTCAAGGACATGGTGGCAAGGATGGATTCAATGAAGGGTCCGGCAAGAAGAACAAGGGCGGCAATCACGGCGGTGGCGGCGGCGGCAATGGAGGTGGTGGGGGCGGTGGCGGTAAAAGGGGGAGGAGGAGGAGGAGGAGGAGGAGGAGGCGGCAAGGGTGATGGGGCCTTTGCAATGAATATGATGCACCCTGGATTCCTCCAAGACGTGAATGTCCCTAATCATGGCATGGCCAGAGGTGGTGGTGGCTTTGGGGGCCCAATGGGGCCCATGGGCCCAATGGGCCAGATGGGCAATTACCCAATGGGCCAGATGGGCCCCATGCCAGCCGTGCAAGGACTGCCGATGAACGGCGGGTACTATCAAGGGGTGGGCCCGGGGAACCCGTACAGCCACCAGCAGCAGCAGCAGCAGCAGCAGCAGCAGCAGTACATGGCCATGATGATGCAACGACAGGCCCAAGCCCAACATGCACAGGGCAACAACATGTTCCAGCCGATGATGTACGCGCGGCCGCAAGCACCGATGGGTTACGTCCCGCCGATGCCGCCCCCGGCTTCGGACCCTTACGTCCACATGTTCAGTGACGAGAACACCGACAGCTGCAGCATCATGTAAATTAGTGGCTGATGCTAGTGCAGCTTATATGTAGTGCTTCTTTAGGATTTCAATTTTGTTGGGTAGGTTTTGTGTCCGACTTATGAAGGTAAGTCTTTTGGTTGAAATGAGAGTGCAAGGTATTGAAAAGTACCATATAGCTGATGTACTAATTAAGAATCCTCATCAATCTCTCTGATTTCAGCTTTCAGTTTCGTGACACTATTTTTGTTCAAGATTACATATCGATTCTTCGAGTATCATCGGCTGTCCGCCGTTGGATGAAGTCTTAAAGAGTATTAGCTCTAAACAATTTGGACGATACGCAAGCATTTTTAGTGGGGGTTAACTTTTGTTTTGGTGGGGATTAAGTTAGGAGAGAGGTGGGACAACGACCATCTTGGCTTTTGATCTTTGAAGGGTCGCCTTTCTTTGGAAGGTGTTAGACAGCTGTGGAAAAGGTCGCAATGCGATGCGACATGCGACAAGGGCAAACCAACCAACACACCAGAAGTCATAATCAAGAAAGCCATGAACTCCTCCATCGAAAGCATCGCCGACCAAGCAAGACGCGAGTGCAAATTCACTTTGATGGGTATCAAATGCGAATTCGTCCGCAATCGATGGCGTGACAAGTTGACCGTTCATTACATATCAACGAAGAAAATCCTCGTGATTCAACATGTCGCGATGAGACAGGGAACACCTGGTTTTAATGGACATGGCACTATGTGACACTTAAGTCTGGAAAAAGCAGGAAAGTTGTAGTCCACGACGTGACAAACGAACCCATCATAAGCTAGTCAAGAAGTTCATCAATTACTCCATCAAAGCATCGTCGACTAAGCAAGACACGAGCGCAAATTCACACCAATAGATTATCAAGTGCGAATTCGTCGGCAGTTGATGGCGTGAGAAGTTGAATTTTCATTGCATCTTGACTAAGAAGATCCTGGCAATTCGACGCACGCCGCGATGGCACGGGGAGTGCTTCCGGGTGGATGCCGGTCGTAATGGACCTACCACTACGCAGCACTTTGATTGTGGAAAAAGCCCGAAAGCTAAACGACGACGGATCTAGCTTTTTCCTTAACTCATAGGACCAAAGAAACGTGGTAGTACTATTGATGGAATCGAAGGTACTAATGGTGGGGCTGGAGTTAGGTTTGTAGCTCGATAATTGGAAGTGCCTTTATTGAATTATCTAAGGTTTCTACCTTTCTGAACAAAGATGTTGAACTGTCCACTTGCAATTTCTTCTTTTTGGCCCCATCGAATTAGATATTTTTTCCACAAGGTCCCACCACTCTCTTGAAACCCTAATAAAAATAGGGATGGGAAATTTAACCATGACCATATTTAACAAATTAAATATAAAGTGTTGGGCTTCTTTTTTCTTTATTTATGTTGATGTAAATTGATACAAATTGCAAGCACCACTGGATCCACTAGGGGGACCTCCATCTGCTTACCGTTTTAGAAGCGTTGTTATATGCTTTATTGTTAGAAAATACAAAGTAAAAATTAAAAAAATTCCCTAGCGAAAGTCGGTGTTATTAAAACTTATCGCGAAGCTCGGAGACTTTATTAGGCTAAATCATTTGTTGCCTTGTGATTGATACTGCTTTCTCTAAGAGATATTTTTAGGTAAGATGCTGAAGTCTATGTGAAGGCACCACCTCTTGAGCTTTAACTAATAAATAAAGAGCACGAACTGTTGTAAAGTCGGAAAGGTGTTGGTTTTGAAGGTCAATCAAAGTGCAGCCTTTAAGCCTAAACATGCATATCATGCAAAAGCTGGTAAAAAAACACCTTCCTAATGGGGAGGCCAAAAACTCGAGCCTCTTGACGATCTAATTGGCACTTTCACTGAAAAGTACAAGCAGTTGAGTTATGGACAAACTATGTTATTGATTTTTCCTTTTAGCTCGATATCCAATGTGGACTACATATTTCATAACGCCAATCACATGTGTACTTGACATTCTCTCTACCACATGTGAGTCTCTACCTTATTGGGCTAGTTTCCCCTCAATCAAAGTACGATTTCTTCTACATTGACAAGTTTCAACTTGAATTTCCAATCATCGTCAACCGATGTGGACATGCCTTTCACCTATGATCTCCTCTTGGGCCAACCCGCGATTGTAAATTGCATTTGGCAATCACGAAGATTAACAGGATTCCTTGTTGACTTTAGAATAGTGAAACAAATTTAGGGCCCATTGGCCTTAGAACCACTTTCTTTGGGGACATTGTATTTGCTAAATGGGCTAGACCCATGAGTTGAGCCTATGATTCTGCAGTGTGTTCATCTCACTAGAAGAACCCTTTCTAGCAGAAAGGTCTTGTGAAATTGAAAGACACATAATACACACAACGCAGGAAAGAGAGAGAAGAATGGGGTTTAGGATTTTCTACAACTACAACCTTAATTCTGATTCCAAGTGAGTTGTGTTTGTTCTTAGAGAGTGGTATCGCATGCTTTCTGATTTTAAAGTTTGCGGGTTTGGCTTCAGGGAGGAGCTTGGGCCTTTGTGGGTCTTGCTGGATTGATCTCTTGTGCTCTTGACTGAAATTGACTAGTGGATTCGCGTAAATCCCGGCGTCGTTACTCTTGTTGAATCCTCTCTCATTGCTTCCATTGTGTATTTTTGTTTGGTGGTGGTTGCGTCGGTTGATTGTGTTGATGTTGCACGTAGGACCGTAAGGAGTTTTAGTTCAATGCATACAGGTAGCAGAGGGCCATCAAAAATACCTTGAAGCTTTGGTCTTATTTCACCACCCTATTGCAGAATTCATATGCGGTAAGAATTGGAAAGGCGGTTGTATAGTACGGAATGTATAAGATAAGAAGGAAGCGGAATACTGTAAATGTCTTGCAAGATCTACTGGCCGACGAGATATCCGAGTTTAACTTCATGATCCTGCGTCCAGAGAGCGCGTGCTTACACTTGGATAACCTCAGCGGCTCGATATCTAGGACTGTTGGGGACAAGGACTTATGCCGACTTGGAAGGAGCTTGTCGGATCATTGCCACGAAGCGTTGATAGATCTTGAAGGACCTTGTTAATTAAGATGTTAGTGAGAACAGCCTTGCGGCCATAACTTGAATCCGGAACTGAAGCAAAAAGTCGAATTGAGTACCACATTTATGATGATCTAGAGCACCAAAAACATCTCAAATACAAACTTATTCATGGCACTTGCAGTTGCGGAGGAAACTACTATAGCTCCGCATCTCTCACCAGCATTCGAAAACATGCATCGATAAGCCGTGACGACAAAAGCTGGCAAGATAAACGTATGCAGCTCTAAAAAGGTCGATCCGCGTTTCGGGTTTTTCTCTAAAAGCTCAGCTAAGCCCTAACCACAGAAGAAGTCCTAAGCTTCCCTCCATCCTGACGGGGAGGGGAACCCCGTGACAAAGCGTAGAGCTGTTGCGGAGCTCTCAATAGACATGTTCTTGATCCTGACGATTCGTGGCTCGATCCCCGGTTGGCCGATCCGATTCTGCAAGTTCTACTTCGCCTAGATGCCCTCTTCCTTGCTGGTTGCCGACCAACGTGCAAGGTATCGCTGGGTTGGCCGCACGTCCATCTCTCTCCAGAGCGTGCCTAATCAGCGCGAGTTCTAACGACAACAGGGGGGTTATCTTCTTTGGCGACGGGCCATACAGCATGCATCTCGGGGTCGATGTCTCAAGCGGATTGCTCTATATGCCGCTGACCATCCGACGGAGAGGGAAGTACTTTGTCGGAGTGAGATCGATCAGGATAAATCGGAAACCTGTCCCATTGAACGCATCTCTACTAGGTAATAACGTCAAGTCAAACTTGAAATTTTCAAGATTTTATTTATTTATTATATTTTTAATATTTTTTTATATAAAGCTGACTTTAGATAGATAAATCCTGAGCCGATAGATACCACATTAATCCAATGGAATATGTAAGACATGAGTCTAAACCGGTATGAGTAGTCAAAACATGGAATTGTTTGCACTTGATGGTGTGATAATTAAATAAATATCACGCTATGCCTAATTCACACAAACAAATCATATCCTTAACCATTAAATCAACCTGATAAGATTATTAAATTCTGAGAAATTTTGTTCTCAATACCAAAATCAAAACCCAAATTATGAAATTTTTGTACTCTAGCATTTATTTTCTTATCAGTCATACCTTTCTAACACAAGTGCAAGTGCATGTTTCAGCAGGCAATGGACGAACAAGGATCAGCAGCACAACACCGTACGCGATTTTGGAGCACTCCATTTTTGCCTCCGTGACTCGATTCTTCACTAGCGAGCTCTCGGAGATGGCACCCGGAACCGATCCCGCTGTTCCCGGCATGTTACAAGCGATCGAGGTTCCCGAGCACCCAGGTCGGTCCCAGAGTCCCGATCATCAAATTCGAGATGCGAGGTGAGGACACCGTCTGGATGATCTTCGGTGCGAACTCCATGGTCGAGGCGTGCCCGGAGACGCTCTGCCTGGCGTTTGTCGACAGGGGGTCGCGCCTGAAAGGCCCGATTGTGATCGGAGCGCATCGGTTTGAAGATGGTCTCCTGCAGTTCGACGTAGCGAGGACGAGGTTGGGGTCCAGCTGATCGCGGCTGCTGCCCCGGACGAGTTGTGCCAACTTCAACTTTACTAGCATTGCCCCACAAACGGACTGATGGCATAAATGATGAAATGAATGCACCATGTCCAGATCAAAGTGCATGGCATGCCTAAACTTAGGAAATAAAGTGAATGGCTCGATTTGGTTAAAATGCTCTCAATGTCTAAATTTATCACCTAAAAAGGATCCAGAAATAGGTAGATCTATATGTTATATAGTCCGAGCTTTTTTGCAACATAGTATATATCAAATCTTGATGAGCAAGCCATCGAATTCATAAATAGATTTAGAGAATACAAATTGATCGGTGATGAAACATCATCCAACTTCGATTCGAACATGGCATCTCTTGCCAAAGAGACGAATGTTGCAACCACTAAGCCATCAATTCAATTGGAGAATGAAATTGATAATATGTTGTGTTTGGAAATTAAGTCTTACGGAATAAAGTGGAACATTTAACTTATCATTGATTTTCAACAAATTTACAAGTTTGCCATTTTCTGGCAGCCGACATGTTTTCAAGCCCCTTCTTTCTTGGAGAGCATATCGTTGCCCCAAGATGAAATAATCAAATAAATCAACAAATATATACAGCAAAACATGGTCGCCCTGACCCTTCTTCTTATGAAAGGAAAACGCTTTGTCTTCCGAAGAAGACGGTCCGAATGTGCACCGCACCACTCACAACGGTTGATTGCCCTTGAACTTTTGAAAAATTGCAAACTTGCCATTATGAGGCGGTCGGCCTGTTTTCAGACTCTTCTTTCTTGGAAAATAGACCCATCAAAATGAGTCATAAATCAATCTTTTGGCCCATATTTAATGGATTGAATTGTTATTTGTGTTAAGATTCATTACACGTTGTAAAATCAAATAATATGAGTTAAATGAGTTTACAATTTATTTAGATTTAACCCATTTTTATGACTCTCTCTTACCTTCACTTGATGATGACCTGCTCACTCATTCCGCACTCCCATCTTAATTTGTGAAATTATGAAAGTATATTAACACTATGAATTTTCTTGGATAAGTGTTGAGTTGGATATAGGATTCTTATATATATTTTTATGAAAACGTATCAAAATAGATGAAAAGTCAATTTGAGCTAGACCAATTTCGACTCACCCCTTTAATAATTCTAATGAAGACTAATGATCATCATCACTCAAGAGTCCAAGACCAAATCACCACCACATACACTAATTAAGGACCATTTTTTCTTGTTAACATCCAATGAGCAAGTTTCTCATTTCTACTGTTAGAACCGATTGGATCAAGAAGCCCTGCGTGGACATTGGAGCCTCGTTTCTGTACTGCGACTGTCCATCGTCTCTTCCCACGAGTGGGCGACACCAAGAAACAGCGACTGACGCCCAGAAAAAAGATGGCGATGGCTCCGGAGTACGGCGCTTTCGTGAGCAAATTCGTGCTCGAGCCTCCTTCCCCGTCTCCCTCGCTTCCCTTGGCCGGCCTCACCTTCGCCGTCAAGGACATGTGAGCGATTCCTACTGCTTCCTCCGCTGTCGCTCGACCGTGACACGACACGGTTCACTGTAGTCTCTGTTTCTCTCTCGATAAGCCCAGCTTTGGTTTCTGGGTGTTCAGTTTTCCTTCTTTTCGATCAAGTGGGAAGATGATGATTTTAAGCCGTGTGTTTTTGCCGCCCGTTTTGCGTTGTTTGGTCAGTAAGTAGTCGTTAACTTCGGATTATTCAGTGAAGTATCGACCTTTGTCATGAAAAAGCGAAGACCCATTGAGAATATACTCACATGCCAGGTGATCAGCTGACATGAGCGGTGAAGAAAGGAGGAAGAAAAAGAGGAGGAGGGAGGGGGAAGAGCTGGTCGTTTTCAGTACCATGTTGTCGTTAAATGTCACACGCCATGTTGATTGATGACGAGGTGTTTAATGCTCGCCGCATTTTCTTCCTATAAGTTCTCGAAAGAAATACAGAGCATCGAGCATAGACGGCTCGGGTAAAGCTTACTGCATATGCCCGATTGACTTGTGGCTGGAAAGTTTCTTTTCATCGATATGTTTTCGTTTTGTAAATGTCGGATTTTCATCCTTGGTCTAGTGAGTGAGTGTTAGTAGTTTACATTTATGACTGTATTAAAGGGAGAGATCTAACTATTGCCGTGTGCTCCTCACGATCGTACATGCATCTTCTGTGGAAAGGCATGAAATTTTAAATTGATTCTTGCTGCTATGTGTAGTTGGACATTTCTGAGACTGAAGTTCGTATTGGTTTTTTCATACGGAATTCTACGTGCAGCTTTGACGTTGAAGGACATGTGACTGGGTTTGGAAATCCTGATTGGGCGAGGACTCATGAGCCTGCATCTTCCACAGCTCCAGCTGTTTTGAATGTGTTGAAAGCGGGTGCTACATGTGTTGGAAAAACTGTGATGGATGAAATGGCATACAGGTTGGTGTGTGTGAAATTGGCTTGTAAATTCAGAGTCTTGCTGCAATTGAAAAACACAACTAAAACTCGAGAATTGTGGCTTACTGTCAAGTTTAGGGAGCGTGCAATGAATCAAGGATGGGGTAGGTATATACTTCTACTTAGCCTTAGCATGCAGAGGGAATCGGTGATGAGCTAGACTAACTGACAACCTGCAATGCAGTCATATTTCAGATAGTCTTCCCAAGATCAGATTATAGAGTTCTGAATCTTGGAATGACGCCTCTCACCTTGCCAATGAAGGAGGCATCATGATTTGAGAACTTTATTTTCCGTATTGTGTTTTGAACTTGGAATGGTTAGCTTAAGATAGGAATGCTTACCAAGGAAAAGATGGGATAAAGACACCACATACAATAGTACAATAAGGTTGACTTTGAGGAATTCTAGCTTGAGAATGTAATTTTCAAGGTAGTCTCTTCCTTCTTAAATAGCTTGAAAAGGAGGTTCTACTTTAAAGAGAGGAATACAATCCACTAAAATTATTATTTTTATGGTGGCAGCTTAACTGGGGACAATAAACATTACGGCACACCAAGGAACCCATGTGCACCCGATTATGTGCCTGGAGGATCTTCCAGTGGATCTGCTGTTGCAGTAGGAGCAATGCTTGTCGATTTCTCCCTAGGTGAAGCACTTCATCCTGTAATTACTCTGAAATTTTCTCAGTTTATCCTTCTGAATGAAGCTAAAAGTGCTGCACCGTTGCAGGAAGCGACACTGGAGGAAGTGTAAGAGTTCCCGCATCTAATTGTGGGATTCTCGGATTTCGACCTTCACATAATGCCATTAGCACTGTTGGAGTCATTCCAATGGCACAAAGTTTGGATACAGTAGGTAAGCATTCTGTTTTTTTAATGGCGTTGAGCTTTTGATGAAAATAGTCATTGGTTTCGGCTTCTTAAAGGAGGAAGGTTGAGTGAAAGACTTAGGTTCCTTATTTTATTTCTAACATTACTGGTGTTTCTTTATACAAATGAAATATTGGGCAGCTGAAAGAAATATCTTTCACTTTCATGTGCCTTCTTGAAACAGATTGTCCCCTTTCTCCTAGGTTTTGTACTGCACTGTAATTCCATCTTTAAGTATTCTGCAAATGATAACACAGCAGCCAACTGGCTGGTTCACCCTTCTTCTTTGTTTTGTTTTTTCCATTATGTCATGTACTTATGCAAGTTTTCTGCACTTCTGTGAGTATTCACATTAAACTCGTTCAAGACTAGTGTGAATTTATTTAGTTGGCTTCTTTTCTTGTTTCCTCCCATTGTAAGCTAGTAAATGAATATTTGTTTCTAATTGTCTTTCTTTACTGTCTTATCTAGGTTGGTTTGCTAGGGAACCAAGCATCTTGAAGAAGGTTGGTCGTGTTCTTCTTGAGTTGCCTGATGCAGATCCAAATAGACCTAGTCAGGTCATTATTCCAACGGATTGTTTCCAGCTTTTAAACATTCCAAGTGAGCGACTGACTCAAGCTCTTGTAAGATCAGTGGAGAAATTATTTGGAGGTAAGAAGATAAGAGCATTCAGTAAATGATTTAGCTCAAATTTTACATGCAGTCCTGAAGCACAGTAATGTGGAAGGAATTGATCATTACGGATGAAGTGAACTGGACTGAAATTGGATAATCTCTCAATTCATATATGTCCAATCCCTAACTAGTTTTTCTTTTTGTATTTGATGCTCCTTAATGCGAATCAATGTAGGTGCTATAATTAAGCATGCTGTCCTTGGGGACTACATCAGAGACAGCGTTCCGGCCTTGAGTTCTTTCCTGTGTCAAATAAATGAGGATCAAGTAGACAGCATACCATCTTTGGCAGCTCTTTCTAGTGCAAGGCAGTTGCTTCAGAGGTGGTGATGTGTACCTGAACCCTTGTTGGATTTTATTTCAGTTGATCATTGTGTGGGATATTGAAGAGAACCACTATCTAGAGAAGGATTCTGATTAACCCCTTGAATCATAGGTATGAGTTCAAGAATAATCACAAGGATTGGGTCTCTGCTGTCAAACCCGATTTGGACCCAGTGATATCAGAACGGGTCAGGCAAGCCCTCCAGATAACTGAAGAAAATATTGATATCTGTTGGTCAGTGAAGAAAGAATTACATTCTGCTCTTACTTCACTACTCGGGGTATGTCCCTCTCTTGTCATCTCGCTTGCCTTTGAGTTCGTCGTTGTCTTCTGTCACTGTTCTTGGCTTCTTGCTATGCTTGACATTATGCTCTGGATTTCCCAAAAGAAACGCAATTGACTAAAATAACCAGAGGAATCATCAAACGATGCTGTTTTTATTTAACTCTCTCAAGCAATCTAAATCATAAAAGAAGAATAATGTGCTATTGAATGAGGTGCTATTGCCTTTGTTACAGGATTTCGGTATCCTTGCAATCCCCACGGTTCCTGGGCCTCCGCCAAAGCTACAAACAGATGCATCCTCTGTGGATATCATCGATGAAAAGGCATTGAATTTGCTTTCCATTGCCGGTTTATCGGGATTCTGTCAGGTTGTGCAATCGTCTCTCACTATGCATCCTTAAAGCTGTCATACCCCTGTTTCAATTTAATTTACTGCCTTTCTGCAACTAAGGATTAAAGTGTCTGCAATTCGCATTTACAGGTAAGCATACCGATGGGGCTGCATGATAATTTGCCTATCTCGATATCCTTGCTGGCGAAAAACGGTGCCGATGGGTTCCTGCTAGACCTCGTCGAGACACTGTATGAGTCTCTTAAGGAGCAAGCTGCTATCGTAGAGAAATCAGTTTGACGTATGTACAATGTACGCCTCGTCCATTTCCCGGGATGCTTCTAGCTATATTTACAGGCCGATATCCTTGTACTTATGCTGTGTGCGGTCGAATGTAGCGTGGACTCTGTGATCTTCGTAAGGCTGTGTTGCTGAGAAAATAAAGTTCTGTATATCATACATTGCAGCCCACTTGTTTATGCTGAGTGCGGCGAGGGAGATGATGGAAGTTCTAGAGGGGGAGGTCGGAATCCTGATTCTAATGGAGGGATGAGGTCTGACTAAGGTCGTGAAACCTCGCCATTTTCGGATTGGATTGTGCAATCGTGACAGACTGCCACGTGGGTCGCTAAAGCTTATCCGTCTTTCTTTCTTAACCTATTTTTATTTTCCTTTTTAATCGTTGTAAGGGTCCTTTGAAAGGCTTACATTAGATGGGGCACTACTTGTTGGACATCACATTGACATCATGTGTCCTCGGATGATGATTCTCTAATGGTCAAGAAACGTCAAATGATAGCAAAATCAAAGTTCATTGTCTTAGGAATAGCATCGTCTTCAGAGATCAGCCTCTTTCAGTCCCGACCATGAAAATCAATCTTTTCAAAGTGGTTCGAGACAAGGCTATAACATTTAAAAATGTTGAAGATAATTTTAGGAACAGAAGGTTGCAACAAAGTTGGGATATTGATCCGATCATTTTCTTCGGGGACCCGTAGCCTTGTCGGAGTCTCTTCAATTTGGAGCCGTGGGCTACTCTTCTCCTTGGTTGTCGCTTTTTGCTTGAATGCCGGTTGTCTATGCCGTGCTTGTCTTTGGCGTTGTGTTGTAGGGTGTGTGCCGTGTGTCCGTGGCTTTTACATTATGGCATCCTTCCACTCCTTTTGATCTTCTCATTTGGAGTGTAAATTTTGAAACTGTGATTTTGTGTACTTTTGGCCTCTCCTCAATATATTTACTACCTTTCACCAAAAAAAAAAAAAAAAGTTCATTATCTTAGTAGAAAAATAAAAAAATTCAAGCTCAGTAATCTCAATAAGTCGTCTTGAAACTGCACGACCTTTCTTATTAATGACAAAGTGTGCTAATAAATAAAGTGTACCGATTTTTAAGGTTTTGTTTATTTCATGGAAATTGAATAATTTGAAAAAAAAAATTCAATAAATAAAGGTGTATCGACTTAAAAGTATACCCTTATATCCACATGTTCAGCGGCGAGAACAGAGACAGTTGCAGCATCATGTAAAGAAAAGGTCTCCAGGCGGCTACACTCAACGATAAAGGAAAGGTATCACATAATAGGGGGGTAATGGGTAGTTAAATTACTCTGAATGAACGGCTGCATTAAGGTTATTTCTTTATATAAGAAACCTTGCTGCTATGCTAAAAAAGCAACAATTGAAGTTGTCAGATTACATGTTCTTCAATTATAAAAAAATCATTTAATATAGTGTGTGCTCTTTTAGGATTTCAATTTTGTTGGGTAGGTTTTGTACCTTTCTATACGTTATACAGTCTGAGTTTTTTTTTTGCAATATAGTATACATCAAATCCCGATGAGTGAGCCATATATATTTAGAGAATATAAACTGATCGGTGGGGAAATATCATCCTACTTCGATTCGAACATAGCGTCTCTTGCCAAAGAGACAAATGTTGCAACTACTAAACCGTTGATTCAATTGGAGAATGAGATTGATAATATGTCGTGTTCGAAAATTGAGTCTTACGAAATGAAGTGGAACAATTAACTTACCATTGATTTTCAACAAAATTATAAGTTTGCCATTTTCTGGCTGTCGACATGTTTTCAGCCCCCTTCTTTCTTGGAGAGCATATCATTGCCCCCAAGATGAAATAATTAGACAAATCAACAAATATATACAGCAAAACATGGTCGCCCTTCTTCACTTCCACTAGAGGATAGGCGATGGGTTATCAGCGTCACTCCGGTTTGATAATTAGCATCCCAGGGGTCCTTTGAATTTATTTTTCATGGGTTCCCTCATCTATAGCTCCAGTCACTCTAGGCAGGCTTTGGTTGCTGATCTCTTCTCTGTGGATGGACGGGATATCAGATCAGAGATTGTTCGCCGCTTCCCTCATTGTCTGGAATCCAAGATCGGTTCTGTTGGAGGGAGGACTCAACGGGCTTGTTCTCGGTGGCCTCAGATCGGTTTTGCTAGAGTCAATTGGCATTGTTTCATTTGAGGTAATGCCATCCTGCCTTAATACCAATTGAACTTGTGGCTCATCACAAAGTGGAGGTTGCATACACAGTCTCTTCTCATGTCTTATGATAGGATTGATGTCGCTTCGGTGCTTCATTCTATTGATCATCTCATTTTTGGTTGCCGCATTACTTCGAGTATTGACTTCTTTTGGGCTACTAGATGCAATCTTCCTTGGACCAACAGGACTTGGGAGGAGACTCTTAGTTGGCCATTACCTTGCTCTCCAACAAGGAGCTTTACAAATGTATTGCCCGTTTTTCCTTTAGGGCATTTTGTCACATCATTTGGAAGAATAGGAACAATATTCTTTTCAAGGGGGAGTCGCTGTCTATTTCGGCCATGAAGAAGTATCTCCTCAAGGTCGTCAAAGACAAGGCTCTTACCATCAAGAATGTTGAGGACTATGCTAGGAACAGGAGGATGCAACGCTCGTGAGATGTGGACCCCATTATCTTCTCTTCCATTGATCGTAGTCCGATTGGGTAGGCATCTCATTGGTTGCTAGGTTGCTTTTGTCAGGCGTTGTTTGTCGTTGGCCTTCTTTTGGTTGTTTTGTTGTTGCTGCTTGGCTTTTTTTCGCGGCTTCCTTCCACTCATAATGAGCATGTTTATCTTGAGTGCAAGTTTTTGGAACTGTGTTGTTTATACATTTTGACCTCCCCATTATATTGCTTACTTTTACCAAAAAAAAAAACATGGTTGCCCCGACCCTTCTTCTTATGAAAGGAAAACGCTTGTCTTCCGAAGAAGATGGTCCGAATGTGCCTCGCACCACTCACAACGGTTGATTGCCCTTGATCTTTTGACAAAATTGTAAACTTGCCATTATGAGGCAGTCACTGGTCGGCCCGTTTTCGGCCCTTCTTTCTTAGAAAATAGATCCATCAAAATGAGTCACGAATCAATCTTTTAGTCCATATTTAATGGATTGAATTGTTATTTGTGTTAGATTCATTACATGTTGCAAAATTAAATAATATGAGTTAAATGTGTTTACACATTATTTAAATTTTACCCACTTTCTTGACTCTCTCTTGCCCTCGATGATGACTTGCTCACTCATTCTGTGGTCCTATCTCAGTTTATGAAATTGGATTAAATATGAAAGTATATTAACATTATGAATTCAGTTGGATAAGTGACGAGTGATGAGTTGGATATAAGATTATTATATATATTTGTATATGAAAATGTATCAAAATAGGTGAAAAGTCAATTTGGCTGGACCAATTTCGACCCATGCCTTCAATAATTCTAATGAAGACTAGTTATCATCATCACTCAAGAGTCCAAGACCAAATCACCACCACATACACTAACGAAGGACCATTTTTTCTTGTTAACATCCAATGAGCAAATTTCTCATTTCTACTGTGAGAACCGATTGGATCAAGAAGCTCTGCGTGGACATTGGAGCCTCGTTTCTGTACTGCAACTGTCCATCGTCTCTTCCCACGAGTTGGTGACACCAAGAAACAGCGACTAACGCCCAGAAAAGAATGGAGATGGCTCCGGAGTACGGCGCTTTCGTGAGCAAATTCGTGCTCAAGCCTCCCTCCCCGTCTCCCTCGCTTCCCTTGGCCGGCCTCACCTTCGCCGTCAAGGACATGTGAGCGATTCCTACTGCTTCCTCAGCTGTCGCTCGACCGTGACACGACACGGTTCACTGTAGTCTCTGTTTCTCTCTCGATAAGCCCAGCTTTGGTTTCTGGGTGTTCAGTTTTCCTTCTTTTCGATCAAGTGGGAAGATGATGATTTTAAGCCGTGTGTTTTTGCCGCCCGTTTTGCGTTGTTTGGTCAGTAAGTAGTCGTTAACTTCGGATTAGTTAGTGAAGTATCGACTTTCGTCATGAAAAAGCGAAGACCCAATGAGAAGATACTCACATACCAGGTGATCAGCTGACATGAGCGGCGTAGAAAGGAGAAGAGGGGGGGGGTGGGTTGGAGGTGGTCGTTTTCAGTACCATGTATTCCTTAAATGTCACTCGCCATGTTGATTGATGACGAGGTGTTTAATGCTCGCCGCATTTTCTTCCTAAAAGTTCTCGAAAAAAATACAGAGCATCGAGCATAGACGGCTCGGGTAAAGCTTACTGCATATGCTCGATTAACTTGTGGCTGGAAAGTTTCTTTCTGTCCATATGTTTTCGTTTTGTAAATGTCGGATTTTCATCCTTGGTCTAGTGATTGAATGTTGGTAGATTACACTTATGACTGAATTAAAGGGAGAGATCTAACTATTACCTTGTGTTCCTCACGATGCCAGCGCCACTCATACATGCATCTTCTGTGAAAAGGCATGAAATTTTAAATTGATTCTTCCTGCTGTGTAGTTGGCCATTTCTGAGACTGAAGTTTGTATCTTTTTTTCATACGGAATTCTGCGTGCAGCTTGGACATTGAAGGACATGTGACTGGGTTTGGAAATCCTGATTGGGCGAGGACTCACGCGCCTGCATCTTCCACAGCTCCAGCTGTTTTGAATGTGTTGAAAGCGGGTGCTACATGCGTTGGAAAAACTGTCATGGATGAAATGGCATACAGGTTAGTGTCTGCGAAATTGGCTTGTAAATTCGAAGTTTTGCTGCGATTGGAAAACACAACTCAAACTCGAGAATTGTGGCTTACTGTCAAGTTTAGAGAGCATGCAATGAATCAAGGATAGGGTAGGTATATACTTGCACTTAGCCTTAGCATGCAGAGAGAATCGGGCATGAGCTAGACTAATTGCATGGCTAGAGCTACCAAAGACTCTGTACCAGCTCTACTACTTTAGGCAACCTGCGATGCAGTCATATTTCATATAGTCTTCCCAAGATCAGATTATAGAGTTCTGAATCTTGGAACGAAGCCTCTCGCCTTGCCAGTGAAGGAGGCATCATGATTTGAAAACTTTCTTTTCTGTATTTTGTTTTGAACTTGGAATGGTTAGCTTAAGATAGGAATGCTTACCAAGGAAAAGATGGGATAAATGCATCACATACAATAGTGCACCAAGGTCGACTTTGAGGAATTCTACCTTGAGAATTTACCAGGGTAGTCTCTTCCTTCTTAAATAGCTTGAACAGGAAGTTCTGCTTTAAAGAGAGGCATATCATCCACTGAAATGATTATTTTTATGGTGGCAGCATAATTGGGGAGAATAAACATTACGGCACACCAAGGAACTCATGTGCACCCGATCGTGTGCCTGGAGGATCTTCCAGTGGATCTGCTGTTGCAGTAGGAGCAATGCTTGTCGATTTCTCCCTGGGTGAAGCACTTCATCCTAGAATTACTCTGAAATTTTCTCAGTTTATCCTTCTGAGTAAAGCTAAAAGTGCTGCACCATTGCAGGAAGCGACACTGGAGGAAGTGTAAGAGTTCCCGCATCTTACTGTGGGATTCTCGGATTTCGGCCTTCACATAATGCTGTTAGCACTGTTGGAGTCATTCCAATGGCACAAAGTTTGGATACAGTAGGTGAGCATTCTGTTTTTTCAATGGCCTCGAGCTTGTGATGAAAATAGTCATTGGTTTCAGCTTCTTAAAGAAGGAAAGTTCAGCGAAAGACTTTTAGCTTCCTTATTTTATTTCTAACATTAGTGGTGTTTCTTTATAAAAATAATATATTGGGCAGCTGAAAGAAATATCTTGCACTTTCAATGTGGTGAAAAGTGTGCCTCCTTGAAACAGATTGTCCCCTTTCTCCTAGGTTTTGTATTGCAATGTAATTTCATCTTTAAGTATTCTGCAAATGATAACACAGCAGCCAACTGGCTGGTTCACCCTTCTTCCTGGTTTTGTTTTTTTAAGTTGTGTCATGTATTCATGCAAGTTTTCTGCACTCCTGTGAGTATTTACATTAAACTCCTTCATGACTAGTGTGAATTTATTTTGTTGGCTTCTTTTCTTGTTTCCTCCCATTGTAAACTAGCAAATGAATATTTGTTTACTTCGTCTTTGTTTACTGTCTTATCTAGGTTGGTTTGCTAGGGAACCGAGCATCTTGAAGCAGGTTGGTCGTGTTCTTCTTGAGTTGCCTGAAGCAGATCCAAATAGACCTAGTCAGATCATTATTCCAACAGATTGTTTCCAGCTTTTAAACATTCCAAGTGAGCGACTGACTCAAGCTCTTGTAAGATCAGTGGAGAAATTATTCGGAGGTAAGAAGATAAGAGCTTTGAGTAAATGATACAGCTCAAATTGTACATGCAGTCCTGAAGCACAGAAATGTGGAAGGAATTGATCATTACAGATGGAAGTGAACTGGACTGAAATTGGATAATCTCTCAGTTCATATATATCCAATCCCTAACTAGTTTTTCTTTTTGTATCTGATGCTCCTCAATGTGAATCAATGCAGGTGCTATAATTAAGCATGCTGTCCTTGGGGACTACATCAGAGACAGCGTTCCGGCCTTGAGTTCTTTCCTGTGTCAAATAAAAGAGGATCAAGTAGACAGCATACCATCTTTGGCAGCTCTTTCTAGTGCAAGGCGGTTACTTCAGAGGTGGTGATGTGTACCTGAACCCTTGTTGGATTTTATTTCAGTTGATCATTGTGTGGGATATTGAAGAGAACCACTATCTAGAGAAGGATTCTAATTAACCTTGAATCATAGGTATGAGTTCAAGAATCATCACGAGGATTGGGTTTCTGCTGTCAAGCCCGATTTGGACCCGATAATATCAGAACGGGTCAGGCAAGCCCTCGAGCTGACTGAAGAAAATATTGATATCTGTTGGTCAGTGAAGAAAGAATTACATTCTGCTCTTACTTCCCTACTCGGGGTATGTCCCTCCCGTCATCTCTCATGCCTTTGAGTTCGTATTTGTCTTCTGTCACTGTTCTTGGCTCCTTGCTATGTTTAACATTATGCTCTGGATTTCCCAAAAGAAACGCAATTGACCAAAATAACCAGAGGAATTATCAAAGGATACTGTTTTTATTTAACAATCTTGAGCAGTCTAAATCATAAAAGAAGAATGAGGTGCTATCGAATGAGGTGCTATTGCCTTTGTTACAGGATTTCGGTGTCCTTGCAATCCCCACGGTTCCTGGGCCTCCGCCAAAGCTACAAACAGATGCATCCTCTCTGGACGTCTCCGTTGAAAAGGCATTCAATTTGCTTTCCATTGCTGGTTTATCAGAATTCTGTCAGGTTGTGCAATATTCTCTCACTATGCAACCTTAAAGCCGTCATACCCCTGTTTCAATTTAATCTAACGCCTCTGTGCAATCTAGGATTAAGTATCTGCAATTTGCATTTACAGGTAAGCATACCGATGGGGCTGCATGATAATTTGCCTATCTCGATATCCTTGCTGGCAAAAAACGGTGCCGATGGGTTCCTGCTAGACGTCGTCGAGACGCTGTATGAGTCTCTTCAGGAGCAAGCTGCTATTGTAGAGAAATCAGTTTGACGCATGCACGCCTCACCCTTTTCCCGAGATGCTTCTAGCTATATTTACAGGCCGATATCCTTGTACTTATGCTGTGTGCGGTCGAATGTAGCGCGGACTCTGTGATTTTCATAAGGCTGTGTTGCTGAGAAAATAAAAGTTCTTGGTATCATACAGCCCACTCGTTTATATTCTGAGAGAATTTGTGGGTGCTTATCGTGACACTTTGAGCATTTTGGCAACCAAGTGCGTGCGCAGTCTGTCATATTGGTAAGGAATAAGGAGTGTGTAACATTTCCTTCTACTTTTTTACGATATAGGCATTCAAACCTTTCGACCCGATGAATCATTGAAATGTATGCGAATCGTCCCTTCACGTGCATCCTTGCTTCCGTCGACATCCGACAGTGACTCAAATTCGTCCCGAGCCATTTTCAACTGCTGAGTGTGGCGAGGAGACCTCTGGATTCTAATGGGGAGATGAGGGTTTTGTGTTCTCAACCGCCGCCCGTGGGAGACGATCCTAAGGCTAACGGTTTTTTGCCTTCGGATGACGATTCTCTAATGGTCAAGAAACATTAATCGATAGCAAAATCAAAGTTCATTATCTTAGTAGGAAAGTTAAAAAATAAAAATAAATTCAAGCTTAGCAATCTCAATAAGTCGTTTTGAACTTGTGCGACCTTTTCTATCAGTGACAAGGCATGCTAATAAATAAAAATTTGCTGACTTTTAAGATTTCGTTCGTTTCATAGAAAATGAATGATTTGAAAAATATTTCCCTATAAGTAAAGGTGTGCCAACTTTTAAATGTGTACCCTTACATCCACATGTCTCTTCTTTTGTTCGTTGGAATAACTTAAGAATCAAGCTAAAACCAATTTCTTTTTATTCTCTTATTTCTTTTCTTTCTTTTTCTCTTCCTCTAGCTAGTCGCCAGCCACGGCAATGGCTGGCAACCTCGCCTTGCCACTACGAGGTCAAGAAGAAGAAGAAGAAATTGATGATCATACTAAACGCATTTATATTTTGAGAATATAAATTTTATATAGTTATCAAACAATTTTGAATGCTCAGAAACTCGTTCAAGGAACGAAAAAATAAGAAAAAAGAAAAAATAAGAAGCCTATTTCTAAGTAAAAATTGTTTCAGGGAACAAAAGAGTTACCAAACGCAATCATATAGAGCTTCTTTATGATTTCATTTTGTTGGGTAGGTTTTGTGCCTTTCTTACTGAAGAATTCTTTTGGTTGAAATGGGAGTGCAATATCTTAGAAAAAGTACCATAGCTCATATTACTAATCAAAAATCTGCATCAATCTCTCTAATTTTGGCTTTCGGTTTCGTGACACTATTTTTGTTCAAGATTACATATCGATTCTTTAGATGGAATTAGCTCTGACCATAATTAGGTCTAAACCTTTTCTTTTCCTCTATTGTCCTTTCTTGAACAATTGGGCCATCCGCAACATTTTTAGTGGGGGATTAGCTTTTGTTTTGGTGGGGATTAAGTTAGGAGGGAGATGGGACAACAACCATCTTGGCTTGATCTTTGAAGAGTCGCTTTTAGTTCTTTGGAAGATGTTAGACAGCTGTGGAAAAAGGCCGCAATACAACGCGACAAAGCTGGTTTTAAACAAGCACCTCAATGCCGTGCCTGTGATTCCGGCAGATCTCGGAACTGTATGATGCAAGGACAAACCAACTACCATAAGTTATAATTAAAAAAAAAAAAAACCATGAAATCCCCAATCAAAGCATTGTCGACTAAGTAAGACGTGAGTACAAATTCACATTGATCGGTATCGACGCAAATTCTTTGGTTTAATGGTGCGAGAAGTCGAACATCAAAGCATATCGACGAAGAAAATCCTTGCGATTTGACACACGTCGCGATGGTACGAGAAGTACTTTTGGGTAGCTACCGGTTTTAATGGACCTAACACCATGCAGCAAAAAGCACGAAAGCCAGACGACCACGGCTCTGGGTTTTTCCATAACATATGGGGCTAAAGAAACGTGGTAGTATTATTGATGGAATCGAAAAGGCACAGAAATGGTAAGGCTAGAGTTGGGCTTGTAACTCCATAATCGGAAGTGCCTTTGTTGAATATCTAAGTTTCTGCCTTTTGAACAAAGATGTTGTTGAACTGTCCACTAGCAAATTTCTTCTTTGGGGCCCCTTGAATTAGATATTTTGCCACAAGTCCCCACCACTTTCTCGAAACCCTAATAAAATTTGGATTGGAAATTGTACCATGACCAGATTTAACAGATTAAATATAAAGTAATGAGCTTTTTTTTTTTGGTGAAAGAAGATGCAAAATATCCCAAACTTTATTAGGTATGACACATTTATTCCAAACTTTTTATTATAACACAAAAACCCCAAATTTGTATATGTATGACACATTTATCCCAATTTTTTTTAGTAATATCAAAAATCCCAAACTTGTATTGGTATGATATATTTACCCTAAAAATTTAGTATCATAGAAAATAATTTGGGATTTTTTGTGTGACAAAAAAAAGTATAGGGTTTTCAATATCACAAAAAAATAGTATATGGTAAATGTGCCATACTATAAGAGTTTAGGGTAAATGTATCATAGTGAATATAGTTTATGATTTTTGGTGGCTTTTACCCCTTTTCTTATGTTGATGTTAATTAATATAAATTACAAGCACAAACTGGAGTGTTGTTAGATGCTTTATTGTTAGAAAATACAAAGTAAAAAAAAAAAATTGCCAACAAAAGTCGACACTA